>NC_071284.1:2320000-2395000 GCF_001660625.3 Ictalurus punctatus
ATCTACGGTCATGATCATGCTCCTGCTTCACACTCAGTACACTTCTAGTCCTATTAAACACTCATTCATCAAGGGAGTGCTGTAACAGATCACAGCGTAGGTGTGTGTGCGTGTGTGTGTGCTGTAGGAACCCTGATCGAGCTCTTTCTACATTCACGCTGATGGTTCTGTGGGGATTCTGTGGTTCCTGGAGCTCGGCGCAATCATCATTACTGTCAGAATGATTAGAATAATTATGGTTATTAACTTTGTGCAGCTCTTTGGGTTGCTCGTTCTTTTAACTTGTAACCTCTGCTTTCTGAAATACACACTTTAATTCATGAGGTACTTATGAACTGAATTATGTGGCACTTTGGAAAATAGGAATTGCACTGCAGTGTGCAAAATCGTCAAATAGTCCCACTTAAAGCTAGAGTTCAAAAGTTTAAATCTCTCGTTCTCTTTTTTTTATTTATTTATTTATTTTTTTAAATTATTTATAAGAACCTAGTTGGACAGTAATTTGATACGTCCTATCGAAGCTATATTTAGAATACATTATAAATGCATTCATAATGTTATATAACCTGTATAACACCTTATAACACCTTACGTAACTCTAGATAAGTGCTCATAAGTACTTCTAAGCGTTTTTAACGTGTTATCTAACTTTATAACACCTTACTTAAGCCTAAATCGACGTTCGTAAGTAATTCCGAGCTTTTATAATGTGTTATCTAACATGAATAACACTCTATGACGCCTTACTTAAACCGATATAAATGCTCATAAGTGGTTCTGGGCATTTATAATGTGTTATATAGTGTGCATTACTCCTTATAATACCTTACATAAGCCTATATAAATGCTCATACATAGCTCACATAACACCTCATGATGCCTTATATAAACCCATCGAAATTCTCATAAGTAGTTCAAACGTGCTATATAACATGCATAATACCTTATAGTACCTTATATAAGCCTGCGAAAACGTTCATAATACTTCTGAGCATTTATAATGCCTTATATAGCATGCACTACTCTTTATAGTGCCTTATGTAAGCTTGTATAAAGGCTCATAAGTGGTTCTGAGCATGTACAATGTGTTATATAGCACACATGATACCTTTTAATGCCTTAAGTATACCTGCGTATATGCTCATAAGTGGTTCTGAGCATGTATAATGTGCCATATAGCACACATAATGCCTTATAATACATTACATACACCTGCATAAATGCTCATAAGTGGTTCTGAGCATATACAATGTGTTATATTGCACACATGATACCTTTTAATGCCTTAAGTATACCTGCGTATACGCTCATAAGTGGTTCTGAGCATGTATAATGTGTTATATAGCACACATAATGCCTTATAATACATTACATACACCTGCATAAATGCTCATAAGTGGTTCTGAGCATGTATAATGTGTCATACAGCACACATAATAACTTATAGTACCCGAGCTAAGCCTGTATGAATGTTCATAAGTAGTTCTGAGCATTCGTAATGTTATACGGTACTTACTACACCTTATAGTATCTTATGTAAGCCTGTATAAATGCTCATAAGTAGATGTAGTTACACGCATAGCACTTTATAAAGCAAGCGTGCATGACTGTATGCAAATTGCTGTGGTATAAGAGGAATAAAACAGTTCAGGACATGCTGTTTTTGGAAAATATTCAACTTCAGGATGGTAAGAGTGACTCCGCGTCATCACACCGCGCCGTTGTTGATTATTTTCCTCTAACAGCGTTGCACTGAGTGTTTTATTCCTTACTTAAAAGGTAATTTTATAGGTAAAAGGCCAATACATTTTAAGGTTCCACTTCAATGGCGAGTGATGATACAGTTTATTATTTCTCTCGGTTGTAATGTCGTTATGTTTTATGTTTTATCGTTGAGAATCACCGCTAACCCTGAGAGCCTGACAGCACATCTCGGTTCTGTCTCACCGCAGGGACTTTGTAAAAGCCTTCATCCACTTTAAGAAGCCCATCGTGGTGGCCATCAACGGTCCTGCTCTGGGTTTGGGCGCCTCCATCCTTCCTCTGTGTGACATCGTGTGGGCCAGCGAGCGGGCCTGGTTCCAAACCCCGTGTGCTGCACTGCGCCTCACGCCGTCCGGCTGCTCCTCATACACGTTCCCTCAGATCCTGGGAGTGGCTCTGGTGAGTAAATAATCCCATCAATTTAATTGCAATTTAAAAATACATAATTAAAAGTTTCATAATCACTTTAGACCCACGTAGTTCCGCACTCGCACTGCTAGTTGTTTTTACATCATCAGCCTACACATTCACAATAATTCTGCAATATGAACATTTATTCATTTAAGTGATACGCTTTTCTTACTATAATAAATACCGTAAAGTGTCGACGCTTTTGTACCGCCCCTCAGATTCATTCTGACATCCAAATGATTGAGCTGTAGGATCTAATTTTCTACCAGTCTCCTTTCCCTAGTGTTTTTTGTTTGTTTGTTTGTTTGTTTGTTTGTTTCAAATGTCAGATTTACAAAAAAACAATACTGTAATGGTTTATAAATACATTCATAAAATGGTACATATATGTTAAAGAACGACGCATACTTTTTATCACTTTATAGTCACGTTGAATGCCGTGGAACGTCGTCAATGAGCTGTTACTATGGAAACTATAACGTACGCATCAAAATCAAAGCGTCTCGGTGCTGAGCGAGATAAAATCTAACTCCTGCAATGTTACTCAAATGGGTGGGGGTGGACCAATCAAACGTGCTGATCAATAAACATTGTCAATATGTGGTTTAAAGTTTCCGATCAGAAAGAAGGTGAAGTTGAAATGAAATCAGTTTTCTGGTCCTGGATTCTACTCGTGCTTCTTCTGTTTAATTCTAGTGCCTTCGTTTCATTTTCTAGGCTATCCTATTTCAGGTTTGATTGATTAAGTGTGCTTAAGTACACTAAATACTAGGATGTTCTTTGAAACGTTCTTGTTTCCAGGCCAATGAGATGCTGTTCTGTGGGAGGAAGTTGACGGCGCAGGAGGCGTGTAGCCGTGGTTTGGTCTCGCAAGTGTTCTGGCCGAGCACCTTCAGTCAGGAAGTGCTGCTGCGGGTGAAGGAGATGGCGACCTGCAGCGCCATGGTGAATAAAATACTCAGACCTCGTGTTCTGTTCAGATCGGAATCATTTGGATTTTTTTTTTTTCTCAAAAAAAGGGGGCACGTGGACACTCATTTGTGTTCTTATAACGCCTTATGTAGCAAATATGCCTTCAAAATAATGAAATTAAATGTTTCTGCATTTAAAAAAAAAAAAATACAGTAAACAGTAGTGCATGAAGCAAAGTCAATATTTTGGTGTGACAAAAAAATGAAAATTTAAATATGAGATGTAATATTTAATTTCATTTTGTGCTGGAAAACTAACGTGTGGGAATCGAATATGCCTTTGTACTGACTCGATAACGTAGAAGTCATAAAACAAAAAAAATCTATAACAAAGTTTTTACTAAAAAACAAATAGGGGGCCTAAAACTTTTGCACAGTACTGTGAGTATAGCGAGTTATTAGCATTTCTACAGGGTTTTACCAGGCATGATGAGGTACTACATAGGCTAATGTCACCAGTTATAAATACATAATACATTTATAATGCATTACGTATAGTAAATGCAGTTTATTATTATTATTATTATTATTATTATTATTATTATTATTATTTAATTAATTAATTAATTTTATTATTATTGTTGTTATTATTATTATTATTATTATTATTATTATTATTATTATTATTATTATTATTATTATCCCACCAGAAAATGTTTAAAAACCCAATTAGAAAGAAAAAATTAAGGAAATAAGGGAGAAAGAATTAACCTGTTATGTAATGTTATTTAATGTAATATTTTTATGGTTAAATATTAAAAAATATTACATATTTACTGTATTGTATTAAATTTAGTTATTTTTAATAAATGAGGAATTTGTATTATTATTGTTATTAACATTATTATTATGATTATTATGATGATTATTATTATTATTATTATTATTATTATTATTATTATTATTATTTTCCATGCTCAGGTCCTGGAGGAGTCTAAGTGCATGGTGCGCAGCATCCTGAAGTCCGTGCTGGAGGAGGTGAATGAGAAGGAGTGCCAGATGCTCAAACAGCTGTGGTGCTCCACCAAGGGCCTGGAGGCCCTTTTCGCCTACTTACAGAGTAAAGGTTACAACGCCTAAACATCTCGCGTCATCAGCGTGACCGCAGCACCACCGCACCCACCTAGAGCAGACGATGTCATGTACTTTGAATGAAATGAATATAAGCCAAGAATCCATGTTTATCATTATAATAATTATAATTCTAATCATTTATAATCCAGACTGTATCAGAGGGGTTCGGTTTTCCCGACAATGCTTCCAGACCAGCATTCAAAACACTGATAATTCTATCACTTAATGAGATGCCTTTTAACGTTGTCGTTCTTTATTTATTTAAAAACCAAGCCATTTTGCATACAAGTGCAAACAAATAATTCAATAATCCTGTGTAGATGTACAGTGTAGATATGTTTGGTTGTTTCATATAATTTATTGTCACTCATGTCTAATGGGGTGAGTTTCATACCAAAGGTTCTTGGGAAATTATACTAATTATTATTATAATTATTATCCTTTTTTTTTTTTTTTAAACGTTAAACACATCCCTGTCGTCCACCATCGTCATTGTGGCACGCGCCATGGCGACAGTGCGGTAGTGATGGGTTTGTGATGAATTGTAGATGGACTTCCATCCTTCAGGTGTTTTTGTTTTGTTTTGGGTTTTTTTTTTTTAAAAAGTTTTTATTGTAAAGTTATAAAGACGAATCCGTCGTCCTTTCGTTAGACGCCAGTTACCGTTTCTGTCGTCGGGCCCTGAATGTGATGATCGACTCTCTTCCTGTTTGATTAGAGGGGGATGAAATTATTCTTTTAAGAACAGTAGGTGCTTCAAACAAAACAAAAACAAAACAACAAAAAAAAAAAAACATTAAAAAAAAAAAAAAAAAACATTTACAGATATCTCATGCATTATTCATCCCTGATTCATAAGTCTATGCAAATCCAATAACAGGACATCATGTTGGGTTTTTTTTTTTTGTTATGTTTTGTTTAGCCCCCCCCCACCCCCACCCCCCACCCCCCCCATACTTATCCTAATTGCATTCTCAGCAATGCATCACTTACTGAAGTTCAAAATGAAGTGAAGTTATATCGTGACAGTCTTAAAGATAATGAGATAAAGGGAAACGACGCTGGATTGTAACGTCTGCACTGCTGTTGGTCCTTTTGCTCTGCTCTGAACTGTGCATCTTTCGTTTTTTTCTTTTCTTTCCATGAACATTGAGTAGAGGAGCTGTATGTATGTTCAAGTATTATAAAGAGCCTACAGGAAGTTCTCGAGTTATCCGGAAGAATTCATGTTTTTTCCCCTCCATACCGGCCCCTTATATTTTCCATTACGAGCAAAATCATGAATCAGGACTCGATTGCTTTGAAATATTTTTTTTATTTATTTATTTTTGCATCAGCATAAACCCAAGCGTGGTAAAATCAATTAATCGTATTTCACTTAGGTCGACAAAATCATACCTCCTAAATAAATAAATAAATAAATAAATAACACACTCGAATCTAAAGAATTGTAAAAACACCAGCTTTTCTGCCCTTCTTCGATTACACCCACGCCCCTGAGTATGCTGTCAGGCTGAGATTGGACAGTGATTGGACATTGATTGCATTTCAGTGAGGGACTACTGCAACGTAGGAGAAAGTGAACACTTAGTTGTGTTCACTTCTGACACGAAATCAGCGTTTAATTCTTTAAAAAGAAATCCCTTTTCACGGTGGAGCAATGCGATGAAGGTTTTGGTCTTCCCGTGTAGTCTCACGTTGTCCTCACGTCGCCGAATGTTTTTTTTTTGGCACAGAAACTTTATACGAGTGATACATCCTGTAATAACAAAGTTAAATAATAAGTGAAAGTGAAAAATCTCAAAAGAATGAACTCTTTGAAGCTTTTATCATTCTAGACTGATTGTGATAAATGGAACGGAAAAAAAAAAACCACAAACTCGCATGTAAATGACATTTTTCTGCTAAACAGTAAATCAAAGTACTGTTAGGCGGCTTAGTCCGTATGTCGTCTCCCTTCAGTCTTCTCTTCAGGAGGTGAAACGCTGCTCAGCTGGGTTAAGGTGTGGTGGAAGTCCTTTGATGAGTCGGCAGTGTGTTTTGGATAGTTGTCTTGCTGCATGATGAAGTTCCTTCACTTTAGATTGGATGCGTTTCTCTGTAAATTGACAGAATTCAATGAATCCGTTCTGCTGCCATCATGACTTCCATCATCCATAAAGATTATTAAGCCTGTTCCAGAAGAAGCCGTGCAAGCCCAATCCATGACGCTACCACCACCGTGCTTTAGTGATGAGCTTCTATGCTTCGGGTCATGAGCAGATCCTTTCTTTCTCCACACTTTGGCCTTTCCGTCACTTTGGTGGAGGTTAATGTTGGTTCCAGAACGTTTGTGGCTCATCTCTGTATTTCTTTGCGAATTCCAATCGGACTTTCTGATTCTTACTGCTGATGAGGGGTTCGGATCTTGTGCTACGGCCTGTATATTTCTGCTCTCGAAGTCTTCTTCAAACGGTGGATTGTGATACCTTCACGCCTGCCCCTCGGAGATTGTTGGTGATGTCTCTGACTGTCGTTTTTGGGTTTTTCTTTACAGTTTTCACAACGTTTCTGTCATCAGCTGCTGTTGTTTTCCTTGGCCGACCCGTTCCATGTCTGGTCGTTCGTACACCAGTGGTTTCTTTCTTTTTTCAGGACGTGCCAAATTGTTCCACTGGCTATGCCCGATGCTCGTGCAATTGCTCTGATAGATTTTCCGTCTTTTCTCAGATTCAAAATGGCTTGCTTTAATCCCATAGATAGCTCTCTGGTCTTCATGTTGGTTTATCCTTTTTAACAACCAAAGCAGACTTCATAGGTGAAACCTAGGGCTCAATCCAAGAGTAGACACTCGGAGCTATTCATTCTTTAAACAGTCAATTTAACAGGGCACACCTGGGTAGCAAGAAAGATCTGTCAGTCACGTTCCAGTATTTCCGATCACTTGAAACATGGGTGGCTTTCCCTCACTGTAAATATGAAGGTGGTATAACAGATGCACCCAAAAGTATATTTCTCATTATTCATGTTCAGTAGAGAATTAGTATGGTAATACTTTAAGTAAAAATTGAAAACAGATCATTTTCAGCCTTAGACCGCCCTCATCCGATGTTTTTTTTTGTTTGTTTGTTTCTTTCTAAGCTGCAGTACTGAGCTCTTGCATCTCTATCGCCATCTCTGTTTGAAACATAAAATTGCAAGTTACTTGCAGAAATGTTATTTATTTATTTTTGCATAGGTTGTGCTTCGGGTGAATCTGATAGTTTGAGGTTTTCGTATGGTTTGTGTGTTAGCTTGACGACGGTTTCCTTGACGTGGAGATTAACTGCTGTCTTTCTCAAAATACGTGCAATTTACCACACTGACCATAGCAAAACAAACAAAAAAAAAGGAAGGAAACCCGATACCTAGCTGAACCAAGCGAACAACCGCGCTAATGTTAGCTAGCTACCGATTGAGACATTGAAACGTCTTACCCTTTCAACAAGGGGGGGAAAAAAGCCATCTCTGCGTCAGTCTTTAATCCCTTCGGATCTCGGGGTTTAAACCGGATGACGAGTTTAAATTCTAAGCGAGTGTTTTAAGAACAAGCTCCGAACACTCCACCATCCTCAGCACCCGCACACGCGATATAATAGCCGGGTCTTCTTCTTTCTGTCCACGGACGTGACGTAACCACGCAAAGAAACGAAAACGAAAAGCTGACCCGACAGCTCAAATTCATACAGCGTTATTTTAACGATGAGCCCGATGCGAATCGGGGTAAGGAGACAGTTCTGAGCACTTTTTGATTCAATTTTTTACGTATTTGCTCAATAATATTTTTTTTTTTACATTTTCATCCAAATAAAAGGTCAGTACTGCAGCTTTAATTTACTTATGTGCAATGTGAAATGAAACCAAATATCAAACATCAATTTCACAGAATCTGAATGGACTAATGGGTGTGAAAGAGGCCTTTATTAACATCTCCACCACATTCAACCACCCATAACTACAACTACGACACAGGGTCAATATCTTAAATGAATAAAAATGCTCAATACTTGAAGTATCAAGACTCAATAACAAGATTTCTGCGTGTGACACTCCATCATCTCAAATCTGTTCGGAAATGACGCATCCTGATCCTGACCTCTTCTTATTCACTGTGACTTTTATTTATTCGATTTTTTTTTTTTTTTGTAAAGAGGCTCATAATTACAACTTCAGCCCGTTTCTTTTCATCCTTCTGTGATTTGTGTGTCTGTCAGGAAATGATGAATAAACCCTTATTGACTTAGTGAATGAAACGGGAGCGATTGGGAAGGAGGAAATGAAGAGCTCGCGTAGTCAGCTGCGATGAAGAACCGTGGATCTGTGGACGTCTCTCTCATATCCCGTGACAGAAATACAGACAAGCGTTTTACGTGATGAATTTGTGAATATATTTTCAACGGTTAAAGGACTTTTTTTTAAAAACAAAATATCACACTTTCTTGTATATTTTTGTAAAGATTGACATGATATTGAATAATATATTAACGTTTTTCTGTTTCAAAGTGAGCTGCACCTTTCCTGGACTAGGCCGTCGTGTTTTGTGGACATAATGCAGATGTGGCCGTTATATTTGCATGTGTATTTAAAAAAAAAAAAGTTTTAAATATATATATATATATATATATATATATATATATATATATATATATATATATATATATATATATATATATATATATATATATATATATAATATTTAAAAAATATTAAAAATGAAAATGATCTGTTTATAAACACACAGTTGTAGGTGTGAATTGTTTTGTACAAATATAAAGGCACTATGTTCAGCAACTGTACATGCTTTATTGTTATATAACGTGATCGTGCATGTAAATGGTTTTAAATAACTGTCGAACTTTTATGCGTTCTGATTTATTATTTTATTTTATTTTTTTTAAACTAATGTCTTTAGGAATCTTGCTGCATGATTTTATTTTTTATTTATTGCCGAACGCATAAAAAAAAAAAAAAAAAAAAAGTCCTGTGGATCGGCAGTGCCATTACATATTCACACACTTCCCAGGTGTTTTTGTCACCGAGGTAATAATTTAACGGACATATACGTAAGTTTTGGCACCCTTGGTCAACCGGCATGCTCTGTTCGTTTTTATAGTTTATAAGAAACTCTACAGGAAACTAAATTTATATATTCTTCATATTTTAATTCTTCAGGTTTTTTAAATTTGTTTTTAATAGAACTACCTTTCATTTGCTGTGTGGTCGGGTTTTAATTTGTTAGCGTCTTTTCAGTGAGGAAAAACTCATAATAGTCTGATGCAGGGTGCACAAACTTTTAGATACAAAGGTAACCGCCCATTTTTGTTTGCAGGCAATATAAACGCTCTACTGTGTAATATCGAATTAATGTAATATTTACTTTAAAATACTGAATCACTTTGCTTTCTAAAACTGTGACTTCATTGTGACATGAAAATGTCCATTTTTACAGACTAAAAACGTGACGCTTTTTAGCCGTTTATAGTCACGTGGACGTCCGTGAAACAGGTTCGTCCGGCGAGCTGTACCGTATCAGAACGGGCGTATTAATAGAAACGTCTCAGAGCTGCCGTTATGGAAAACGAACCGACGCCTTCTGACCAATCAGAATCGAGAATTCGACAGAGCCGTGGTTTGAGATCATTATATATGATAAATGAACCGATCGCGAGTCCACTGAGCGAAACCACGCAGTCGTTTGCTTTCCCTTCTTTAATTGAATTAAATCAAAGTTAACGTTACCTGGTGTGTATTTGTTTTTCCTTTTCTTTTTTTTCCGTCTGTTCCTCGGCATCAAAGCTGCAGTGTCGTGCAGATTTATAACGTCCCCGTCCCTCAATATATTACTATATGAATATTTCAGCGTGCCTTAGAGGTCGTCATTCCAGTGTGTGTGTCAGTAGGATACTGTGTCCTCGTTGTGTGCCGAGAAGAACAATATCTAATAAATGACACGATTAATGCAGCTTGTGGAGATTTTGGATGTATTTCTTTAATTGTATTTGACCTTCGTAATTGTTTAAGAATGCCTTTTAACCGTCAGTGTGAACCCACGTTAATCATTTTATCCATAAATAATCTGGATACTCTCTGAAAGTATTTGTACCCCATAGAGAGTATACAGTAGATGGGATTCGGAGTGCACGTAGCTGTGAGGTAATACTTATAGCTGTACAGTAGTATTAATTATTATTATTATTTATCTATTATTTTATTCCTGTATGAGTGAATTAAATGTCTTCCAACATCCTCCGCGGGACCTCCTGCGAAGTCCGAGGAGCGCCCCTGAAAAGCCCAAGTCCTACATGGTTCACATTTTCGAACAGAACGTCCGTCTCACGGTTGAGCTTTAGGTCCGTCCCTGAGCCGCCGTCTCATCTCCTCTGCGTGAGCTTGGCTGCGTTCTCGGTTTGCCTGATACTAAAAAACAAAACAAAGCAAAAAAAAAACAAACAAAAAATGATATTCCTAGACACACAACGATTCAAAATGATTGTTTATTCGATAACGCACGAGTTCAAACCGAGACGGACCCTTTAATTTGCCGATCGAGGAATCTCCCATTGAAATCCATTGAGCGCAGAAAGTTTGCACACCCCGTGCTTAATAGATGGGGGATTTCGAAACGTTACTCTATTATAAAAATTGTATATGTCAAAAAGAATTAAGAGGTTTTGCTATGATCTCAAAAGCGATGAAGGGAATTCTTGAGAACGGATATTTTTAGCGAAAGATAAGCGTTTTATTCCTCTTATACCTATAATGCCCTTTTTTTATTTAGTGACATCATACCTTTTATCGATTTACAGCATATACATTTCACGCTGTCTGCCTTTTATTGACTTTAAGAGAGAAAGGGGAGTAACGAGAGGCTGGTGAGACGTAAGTGAGAACAGGAAGTAACTCGTCGCACAACGTTAAACGTATAAACGAATAAAACGTACGATGCATCATTCGGTAATAGATTAACATTTGTCATCTTTGGAAAATTGCTGCGGTATAAGAGGAATAAAAGATGGCAGGGCGTGCTGTTAAAGGGCAAAAAAAAAAAAAAAATCTACTTCGTGGTGCTAAGAGTAACTTCACATCACTCCGTTGTTGATTATTTTCCTGTCACAGCACAACACAGAGTGTTTTATGCCCACATTTTGTCATCGAGTATACTTCAGGATGTGTCGTTGACGTACGTGCAGCGTCATCAGGCAATTAATGTATGCTTAGTCTAGGCTAAATCTAGCCCTATTTATTACCAGGAATACAATACTGAAAATGATCAACGTGTTACGAATCATTATATAGCTACTGTATTATTTACAGTGGAGCTGCACGGGAGCTTCAACACTGTTTGTAAGAAACAACAAACAATCATTTTCTATTTATATAGGAAAAAAAAAAAGAGAAGAAACTCACAATTTACGATGACATGCGAGTATCTTGTCATGCTCGAGCGGTAGCTGTAATAAACTATGTCTCACCTCTTTCTTAAGACACTCCCTCATCGATCGGTCCACGTCGTTACACGTTCCAAAGAACCGGAGGAAGTTGTGCTGAAGATAAATTTCACAATATTAACCAGCTGTAAACAAACGCGCCTGGTTTAGGTCGAGAACTGAGAAAGGAGAGAAATGATGGTTTCCGAAAGGATCATAAAGTTGTGAGAGAGAGAAAGAGAGAGAGAGAGAGAGAGAGAGAGAGAGAGAGTGTTCAGTGTGATGCTCACTTGCTCTGAGTTCTGCTGTGATGCTTTTGGGATATGTTATTATGTTATTATGATATGTCTAGAAGATGATTAGATGATGTGATGGGGTTTTTCTGACCTCTCTGTGACACTGTTTGAGCAGTGAAATCAGTTCATTGCACTCATCAGTGTGTAAATGTGGCGACAGGTCCGGGTGCATCCTGAGTTGAAGGAGTACCTGGAAATACACGACACAACACGACATGACCGTGACTTTAAGGCACTTTTTCCTCAACTTGTGCTCTCCTAGTATATTAAAGCTAGTGTTTAAACCCTATATTATACACTATATAGCTAAATGTACGTGGACACCTGACCATCAGACCCCATACGTGCTTGTTGAACATCGCGTTCCAGATTTATCCCCCGTTTTTGCTGTTATAATAACCTCCTCCACTCTTCAGGGAAGGCTTTCCACTAGATTTTGAGGCGTGGCTGTGTGGATTTCTGTTCATTCAGCTACAAGAGCGTTAGAGAGGATGAGATCAAGCGCTGATGTTGTGATGGTGAGGAGACTCCAGTTCCAGTTCATCCCAAAGGTGTTCAATGGGGTTGAGGTCAGGGTTCTGTGCAGGACACTCGAGGTGTTCGACCTTCTTCCAACCTTCACACGCCGTGTCTTCATGGAGCTCGCTTTGTGCACGGGGCATCGTCATGCTGGAACAGGTTTGAGCATCTTAGTTCCAGTGAAAAGATATTGTAAATTTACAGCGTACGAAGACGTCCTATACGACTGTATGCTTTAAAATTTGTGGCGACAGTCTGGTGAAGAACAACATATGGGTGTGATCGTCAGGTGTCCACATACTTTTAGTATGTATAGTATAGTGTATTTCATCAGGTTGCTTGTATTGTATGAAGATGCTGTAGTTCTTCCTCTTGGTATTTGAAAATAATATGAAATAAAGAACATGTCAATTAAGACTGGCTGAATTTAGGAAATAATTATCAAACATGCAGGCAATAATTTCAGTATCAGGACTGTGCTCAACATATACTCTAAAACTCCATTTGTAACAGTTTATACATGCTAGACACTTGTTTAATACACTCTCAGTCATTAATCACATAGATTTACTTACATAACAGCTTTCTATTTATTTAGATCCAGTCCAATAACAGGGTGAAGGGCAAAGCTGGGTTTAACATTATTTGACCAACAACTAGGATTAATGATCTGTCTAAACTATCTTTTATTCTGTCAAACACCATGTAATAATAATCATCATCATCATAATCATAATAATAATAATAAGATGCTGATTAAATTGAATTATAACCATTAGGCTATAACAACACTGCATGTGTTTCTGATTAGAAGTACTTCATGGTCATTGTACATGCTTTTATTTTGCAGTAAGATGCAGAAGAAGAAAAAAAAGTTATGTTAAAAAACTTACCTGTCTTTGGTTTCCGGTGGATTTTTAACGTTATTGTTTAATTTATAAACTCCATTAAAGTGTTGCTACTATTCACGATGTCGGATAATAGTCACACCACCATACCAGAGAACGTGACCGATAGATGGCAGCACCATTAACCCATGAGGAAAAAGTAAATAAATTATTACACAAATTATTTAAATTTCTCACTCTGCGACAACTTGTTGGAAACGAATAATAGAATTTATAGATATAATCAAAGCATTCATCGTATATTAAACACTCGAACTTAAAATAATAGTATTCATAATAAATAAACAACTGGGCTTTTATAACGTTTCCGGGACTTTTATTTGGATATTTGCTTTATAAAACAGGATCTGACGTAAGCGGAAGTATTTTTTTACGCTGATCTGAGATCAGTTTTTGTGCTTTTCTTAAAACGATTGACGTCACGAGCTGGGTTCGACGAGCTGATCCCAAACCAGTAGGAAAAAACAGAGCCTGTTTGCAAGACTTGGCGGTTTATTTTAATTCCTTTTTAAATTAGAAAGCTAAACCCGGGTCTAAAATGGACGAACAGTCGCGGGCTATTTTACAGCGGACTTTACGGAGACTCCCCAGTAAAAAGACGCAGAGCACGCTGAGAGCCTGGGGTTGTTTATCAGCTGAGCAGCTCGAGGATCTGGACTATACTCAACCAAAATGGCTGCTTTTGGAGAATGTAATATTTAAATGTGAGGTATGTACACAAACCTAACCGTATATCATCTGCAAAGCTTTACTCTGCATGGCTGACTTGAAAAAAATAAAATAAATAAAAAACCCTTACACCTTATCTTTATAAACCCCTAACACTGTATGACGTAATGACTTCCACACCCTCTACAAGGCTGCTCGATGTATCGATATAGTATCGATGATAATCTAGTCTACAAACTTAACGGTATCACAGTATTAAGACACCATTTTAAACTGTGCTCAAAAACAAAAATTATTTGAAACAAGTGTCTCAAAGCATGATCAGACCGTTATCTCACCACTGACTTTCAAAATAAAGCTAAATACAACGACACTATCCAGTCATGGCCGCCTGTGAGCTCACGTATGCGGAAGAGGGTAGACAACGAAAAAGATGCATTTTCCGGTTTCAGGTGTATCGGAAGAAGCGCCAACTCTTTTCAGACTAAAGTAGCTAAAACACACTCGTCAGCGAGTCTCTAGAGGATGTCATAGGCTAATTTGCATATTAATTATTCCTCATGATCATTGGCATATCAAATGACTAATTAGGGTACATGATTAGTACATGGTTCATTTATTTCTCATAGAACGAAGACATCTTTGGTCATGACGCAATGCACAAACTAAACTTTTACGCTTTTACGAAATACTATACTAGTCGTGGAAGGTGATTAGTCATGAGGGAAACACTTTCTCGATTTTATTACTTGTAAATATTTCCTAGGAGTGTTGTTTATAATGAAGAAGTGTGATGGTGGGAGAAACCGTTGGCGATCGATCAGGGATTGGTCATTGAGAACAATGGTGATCCGTGATTGGTCAGTAATGTGTGCTGCAAAATCCGTTTTTTTTTAATTATACAACAACATGATACTGTACTTACTGACAGGTTTGTGTAAAAAGTCTTTCTCAAATATATCTTTCTAAGACAGAAAAACAATTACTTGTTGGTAATTGTTTACTTGTTTAAAAAAAAAAAAACACTTTGTGTGTGTGTGTGTGTGTTTATAAATGGTCAATTAATACTGCAACAACGTAAACTGGGACATTTTTTAGACTACATTATAATACCATGAAGTTACCTTTTCAATACCAAAAAAATATAGCTGCAAGCAACAATTAACGGGGCCAATCCCCAAAGGCACAGTAATCGGAACAAAGTACACGGTAATAGGACACAGTATTCAACAATTATAACCATATGAATGCTGAATGTTTGAACTAGTGGTGGCGCTATAGAGTTGGTCCTAGAGACCCCATAATTGGTCTAGATACTACTCATGGGAGTCTGTATGAGTGTGCCAAATTTCATAATTTTCCTATTTATGACTACCATGGGGAAGAAGAAGAAAACTAACAGATACAGTAATAATAATAATAATAATAATAATAATAATAATAAGGCTAACCACTAAACCGAAGCCCTTCTGAAATGGTATATACCTTCATTAAACTTCACCGATCCCCCGTTTTTGTCTTTTCTTTCTCTCCGTACAGGAAAGCAGGCTGCGTTTAAAAGACGTGACGAAGCTGGAGATGGTCTGTGAGTGAGCTTGTTCCTTATTGCTGATGTTTTGAAGACGGATGTTAGTTCCGTGTACCGCTTTCCTTCCGTCGCTCTCGTCCTAAAGGACCTTTTCTCTTTCAAAACCCCTTTTGATGTAACGGTTTCATCACCATTGACCGTTTCGGAACATTAATGCTTATTTCTTTTACATTTCTTCTGCATAATCCCTGCACAATCCCGTCGATAAAGGTGCGTTATTTGGAAACACTATTGTAGCACAGGGTTAGTTTAACAGTTTAGGTACCGCGTAAAGGTTTATATGTTTACTTGACATTTCCGTCACCCGTGTTCTTGTTTTATTTGGTGTCAGATTACATGGAGAACCCTAATCAAGGAACATGGCACGCGTTTAAACTCACTGGAGCAGAAGGTAACTTTAAAAACTTTTTTTTTTTTTTAAATTTAATCTCTTAACTTGCACCTGAGCAAATCAGTTGAGTCCATTAAAATGAAATAAGACACATTTGTGTGTGTGTGTGTGTGTGTGTGTTTTATATATATATTTATTTATTTATTTTTCTCTCCTCAGATGAAGCCCTTTCTGTGGACTTCACCCAGTTTAAGGAGATGTTCGTTGCCCACTTAGAGGAAGTCGTCAAACACGTAAAGCACTTTCCTGATTTCTGTTTAATAAATAAAGTTATTCAGATCTAGTTTGTGAAGAAATGAACGCGATCCAAATTAAAATAAAAAAAACGTTCTCGGTAATTTTCGATTCGCACTTATGCCAATAAAAATATATTTTATCTAACAGTGTAGCCTGAAAAGCTGAAATCTGGAGCTGAAGTAAAGGGAAAAAAAAGTGGATTTAGATGAATTAATTAATTGAGGTGAAAAGAAAACGGTCATGAAACAGAAGCACACGGAAAACCTTTCTCTTTTTTCTTTGTTCTTTTTTGTTATTGAAATCACTCTTTCAGCGACCGTCAACCAGAAACAGCTTTTTAGAGTGATTATTATTATTATTATTATTATTATTATATTTTATTTATTTATTTATTTATTTTACTTTTTAAATGTAAATCACGTTTAAAAGTTGCAGAACGATTGAACTTGAAGCAGACTTTCAAAACTGGATTTAACGTGAAATTCTGTTTTGTTTTGGTTTTTTTTAAAAAAAAAAAAACAACAACAACAAAAATTACACTCGGTCAAAAGTTTAGACACGCTCATTTTTTATTTTTCCACATTTTAGTAAAATAATATAATAAAGTCATAAAAACTCTGGAGTAGCACAAATGGATCAATGGGATTTATGTTGTGATTTTAAAAAATCCAAAATAAATCTAAATAATTTAGTATTTTATCATCTTCAAAGTAGACGCCCTTTTTTTTTTTTTAACCTAGAATTTCCGGAAATGTATTCTCGGCGTTTTCTCACCCGACTTCTTGAGGAATTTCCCCGAGATGCTTTTAAACCGTATTAAAGGGGTTCCCACCGACGCCGGACTCTCATCGGCCCCTTTTCGCTTTCCGAGTCGTCCGTTTAAAGACGAATTTTTTTGCGAATAAAATGTTAGTCTTCTAATGAAAGAAACGAATACGTCGGCACGATTATATTTTTGTCTACGACACCCGATTTCAAACGTTTAATCACACACCTTCAGATCAAAAGCTTTTTAACATCACGAGAAACATTTCGGTCGAGTGTCCACAAACTTTCGAGCGGGAGTGTAGATAATCTCTAAGCAGTTTTTAACCCATTCGTCATATTTTAACACTTTTTAATTCAGTCCATCAAACTCGTCTTCTGGTAGATTTTTCATTTCTGATTTATGCTGAAGTCCTCAGCATCTGCACTGGTTCCTACCCATGATTCTTTGCCCGTACAGGTATCCGTCAGGATAAAGAAACCGGAAGACGGCGCGGTATGGATCCGAATCGCGTGGGGCGATAATTTCACCAAACCCAACCACTTCAAGCCAACTTACGCTGTTCATTATCTCCAGACTCCATACGTGTTTATCCTTAATCTCACCGCCAAGCACAAGCCTTATCTATATCAGGTCACTTCATTCTATTTATTTATTTATTTTGGTCACATTTTCATGAGCTTTTATTATTATTATTATTATTATTATTATTTTTATATTTGTCTGTATGAATCTGATTGTTTTTACCGGTCTCACTCTCAGGCTTTAGTTCTGTCCACCAGATACGTGTCCATAAACGAAGCTCACCTGACCGGTAGAAGCCTCGCCGCCATGCGAGACCTGCTCATGAAGCAGTATCAACAGGTAAAGACTGTAACCGCCGTATGATTGATCAAAACCTGCTTATAAAATTATACGTGATAATGCGCCGTTTAAAAACTGGACGTGATTTTCATAGTCTATTTTAAGAAATCTAAAATAAAAGTGAAACGTGTATATGCGATAAGTTGTGAACTTATTTATATATATATATATAATGTATGTATATATGTGTGTCATGATATTGTTCTATGATGTATAGTACTCATCAGGATACACATAGGATCGCTAACAGACTTCAAACAAGATATTATACTTGCATTCACAAAAAAAAACAACAACTGATATGTTTGATGATACGTTTATTTATTTATTTATTTATTCACAAAAAAAAGATGCAAAACATCTGTAATTAAGATTCAGTAGAAAACGTCTTCCAGTTTAAACCAGCTGCTTTCAAACGAAGCATGCAAACGTTATTAAAACGTTACAAAATATCGCAATACCCAGTGTCCTGTCGCACAATTTATCACGATATCGATATTATTCATATCATCATCATCATCATCATCATCATATTTCCCAGCTCTACTGCGATGACCTTGTTTTCCCCTCCAGGTTTTCCCAAATCAGGAAAGGACCTTAAAGGAAAGAAACGCGCTTCCTTCACGTGTGTACTTTTTATTTTTTCTATCTCTCTAATAAACCGAGAATCAGGTCTAAGCGTCGTTTATGTTTAGTGACGCATCTCAGGATTGTATCGTTTATAATAAATTTTTTTTATCAGCGACTTTATTTCTCTCTGCAGATCCCAATATCGATAGAGAGCATGCCGAGTTTGCTGAGGGAAAACATCAGATGGCCTGTGAGGCTTTCGGTGACGGGACGGTGCCCAAACTGGAAACAGCCGTGTACAAGGTGTGTAAGAAACAGGAACCGCGTCAAATATTATACAGCTTTGAACGAACGTCCGTCAGTGTATGAAGCGACATTGGCGGTAAAACGTCGTTGGAAAGGACGGCTATTTAAAAACCTGACGGAGATTAATACGAGCTGCATGTCGAATCCTAAACGGGAGAGCACTCGACCGGGTAACGTTTTCATTCCAGTAATGCCGTGGCGTCACAATTTCCCTTCGCCGTATCCAGTTCCAGCATGACAATGATGGAGCTTCCTCGACATCCCAAAATCACTGCCTGATCTCAACCTCACTAACGCTCTTGTAGCCGAATGAACACGAATCCACACAGCCACGCCCCAAAATCTAGTGGAAAGCCTTCCCTGAAAAGTAGAGGAGGTTATTATAAGAGCAAAACGGGGAATAAATCTGGACCGGCACGTTCAACAAGCACGTACGAGTGTGATGGTGATGGTTATGTTTAGGTGTCCACAAACTTTTGACCATATTGTGTATCTCACATAGCTTTACACACACAGCGTCAACTCACAACCTTCCCTTCTTTCTTAGCAACGAACCACTAAAATGACTACAGTTACCACGAATAACGTGTCTTCTCTTCAGCTTGAAACCAGGTACAGAGGCAGCAGCAACAACACACTCAGTGACCGAGATGAGCTCTTCAGAGGCGTGGTCAAGTTCTCCAGCCCCAGCCTCCTGGAGTCTCTTCGGCACTGCGCGTCCACCGGTGAGCGGGTTCCCGATTCGTACGGTGTAAACCCCTTATGTAAGGAATCGATCACTTGGGGACGTGCTCTTCTAGGAAAATAATCAGCGACGGGATGGTGCGATGGGTTACTCTTACCACGCTGAGGTCCTCTTATACGGTAGCAAGTTTATTTATAAGTTTATTAACGGACGACGTCGATTTTTTTTTTTTTTATCCGTTTATAGATGTTGTCGAAACAAATGATTTCCCCCTCTCTTTTAAAGGTGCATCAGGGACGATTTGTCAAAGTTAGAAGGCAAGATTAGGGCTCAAGACGGAGTCGTATCCGATTTCTAATATTTGTTTTACTCCTCGGGTGGCTTAAAACCAGGATTATCCGGCTGCGCTGGGAGCTTCCCGATTACAGGCGTATTTTTCTCTCGGAACAGACTGAGACGAGGGCCGGAGTGAACGGGTGTCGGGGAGCGTCTTTAAAACGACTGACGAGAAGCCCATCCGAACACAAACGAGCATTCCAGACCGGAAGGCTCTTTTTAATACATTTAAATCATTATTTTTTTTACTCATAAGAAAACGATTGCACCTTTTAAAGACAGGTATGACGGTTTGACTGGACGACCTCTAGGTGGTGTGAGTGTACCGGTATCAGTGTGATCGCTGTGTTTGGCTTTGGGTTAAAGGCTTTGTTTCAACACTGCTGATGCAAAATAAGTGAAATAAAGCCTGGACAAAATAAGCCCCACGTAGTTGTTATTAATTAGTAATAATACTATTATACATGTTGTGTTCTGGGAACAGCTTTGTGGAAGTCTGTATGTGTTTAAAGTGCATTATAGATTATAAGTACAGTAAGAAGGATACAGATTTGTATTTATTTTTTATTTGTAAATCTGTTTTCCGAAGCTGATCGTAGCTGGAATTGAATCCTGCATTTGGGTGTATACTGTCCGACGTGCTCGTGATGATAGTCATGATGGCTTATTGATTTCCTAATGCATGTTTGACAGGCATGTCCGAAGGCCCCGTCACTCCTCTCTTATCCTCCATCACACAGAAAGGAAGGAACCTGTTTGTGATCGCTGAGAAAGTTCCGGGATCCACGAGCCGGACACCTGCACGCAAGACTTAACACGGTTTATACCCGAGTACTCTTCTTGCACGAGCGGTTCCAGTGTGTTTGTGTTCTTATGGTGTTTCTTATGTGTTTTATTATTATTATTATTATTATTATTATTATTATTATTTTTACATTTTAAACCTCGTCTAATCCATTTTACAAGTTTAAAAAGTTTTAAATAAAGTTTTTAACTTTTCCGTACCGAAATCACCGTGTTTTTTTTTTTTTTTTCTTGTTTATTTGCAGGCTGTCGTGTTTTAGTCGATCATTATAAAAGCAAATTTAGCAGACGGAGATATCCGTAAACACAAGATGTTTCCTGAGAATCGGATCATTTTAGCTGCTTCTAAAGTTGTTTATAGAATGAAATTCACTCCAAGTGAAACATCACGGTCATCATAACTACTTACTGAGAACTGACCATTTAAAACATATTCAACAATTCATTCATTATTCTACCTAAAATCTGTATAGCAATTAAAATTAATACATGAAAATGTCAACAAATTTGACTGTTTCATATTTTCTAGCCATGGAAAATATGGCTTTAACACAAAAAGAGTATTAAAAGTATTCATAATAGTTCATTTGAATTTTTTAAAAATATTATAACTGTTTATTAATGTAAATTTCTTGGTCATTTTCTGCCAATAAAACCTGAAACTATTTATTTATTTCTTCTATTTTTCTTACTATAGAGATTTTGCATTAAAACAAATAAATATTTATCTAACAAAGTAAACAACTTGAGTCATTAAAATATAATAAACAATTAATTATGCTACTTATAATAATAATAATAATCATCATAGTAATTATATTTTTTGCATTAAAAATACATAAATTCAAATGTTTTTAAATAAAAGTTCTGTACAGATTACTTCAGTTGTTGTTTTGTTTTGTTTTTTTATAATTGACAAAAAGTAAAGAATTGAAAAAATAAAGAATTGTACTTTTTGGTTAAAAATATAATAATAACAATTTATTAAATAGCATATACATACACGAAAATATAAATCATTTAAATGAAACCCAAAAGCGGTTGCTAGGGAATGATGACGTAGCGCATTGGTTGCTAAGCGCACTCGGAAGTAAAAGTGGGGGAGGAAGGAGGAAAAGGGTGCGCGTGAAGCAGCGCGAGTGCTGAAAAGGACTCCAACATGGCCGCTACCGCAGCGGGTGAGTCGTGCTGCAGCGGTGCGAAACGCAGCGACGAGCCGTCGGTTCAGTCCCGGGAGATCATTAAACCCTCTATAACGGAGCTGACTAAAGTGCGGACCAATATCCTGTGTACGGTGCAAGGATGCGGCAAAATCCTCCCCAACACCCCGGCGCTCAACATGCACCTCGTCAAGTCCCACAGAGTCCAGGTACTTACACCCGCTCACAACCAAAACACACGCTCGAGGCCTGTTTTTCGTCTTCGTTTTTAATATCAATAGATATATATATATGTTTTTGAGAAAGATTTAACCGACAGGCCGGACTTCGCCAGCTAGACCTAGAAGCTAGCCGGCTAACGCTGACACTCTCCCACTATTGTTGTCAACAACTTTCAGGGGAAAGGGCCAATTCTTGCTCAAAAAGTGTCTAATAATCACCAGGTGACGTCATAGGCGAATTTGCATATTCAGTTCTATTTATCGTTGTGATTATGTTTGTATCAAAACGTAACGATAGAAATCATTACAGAAATTCTTGTAGTTGTTACTATAGAAACGATAACGCGTTAGAACAAGCTGCTTTTATCGAAAACTAATCAGCACCTTCTGACCAATCAGAATCCAGAATTCAACACAATTGATATAAAGTGTCCTGATTGATGCTGAAGAGTTTCAGTTAAACCCTGGTTTGGATCATCATGTGACATGATGATCATCATGTCACATCATGTGACAACCATCGGCGTGGGGCTTTGCAGTTAAGGCTCTGGGTTACTGATCAGAAGCTCGAGGGTTCAAGCCCCAGCACTGCCAGGCTACCCTTAACCTTTAACCTTTACCCTTAACCCTCTCTGCTCTGGGGGGGGGGGGGGGGCTGTATCATGGCTGACCCTGCACTCTAACCCCAACTTCCCAACATGCTGGGGTATGTGATGAAAAGAATTTCACTGTGCTGTAATGTATATGTGACCAATAACGAATCATGATCATAAAATCACACAGATACAGCTCAAGGAGCTGATGTTCGTATCAAACATGAGATCTCATTGACATGGTTTTTGGTCCCAGAAAAGCTGGTTTCTGTTCAGTTTTTTTTGGATTTGTTTGAGCTGACAAGAAGGCTACGGTAACTCAAATAACCGCTCTTTACCAACGTTCTGAGCAGAAAAGCACCTCCGAACACACAAGCGTGAGGTGGATATGGTCTACGAAATCATCAGGTTCCCCTCGTCGTGGTTTGAGCAGCCTTTCGGACGGCTCAGTCGTTCGCACCACTCTGTATAAAATCTAGAGAAGATTAGCTGAAGCTCATGGTGTGTAGATGCATGACTTTATGCATTATGCTGCTCACACGTGATCGGCCGATTGGATAATCGGTCAGGCGTGTATATGAATATAAATATGTCTCGGACCGCCTGAAGCGGTTTCAGATTGAAATCTTTTTCCCCTCCGTGTCTTAAATCCAGTTTGTGTGTAATCCTTCTCCAGATATAATCCCGATACTCCGTATGCAGCG
This sequence comes from Ictalurus punctatus, assembly GCF_001660625.3. Lineage (NCBI taxonomy): Eukaryota > Metazoa > Chordata > Actinopteri > Siluriformes > Ictaluridae > Ictalurus > Ictalurus punctatus. The sequence goes on from NC_071284.1 coordinate 2,343,283, forward strand.
TAAAAGAGTTCACGCGACGACGGACGTGTCTAATTTAGTCACCTGGTTTATCAGTGGGGAAGTGAGAGGCTAAAGGAAACCCTGAACAGCCCTGGTCAGAAGAACTCCGGAAAGACCTGAAAAACCTGATCTGCACCGAATGAGTGTGTTTATGACTGCAGTTTCGACAAGTTTCCTCTTGGCAGTACTTTCAGGAGGCTTGTGTCGCAGTTTTACCCTCCGATGTGCTTCTGCATGTAAAGTATCTCTCCGTTCGGTCCTCCGTCCACACACTTCCTCCTGCTGAGAGGGACGGAGAGAAAAGAAAACGTCAGCCTTTCTCTCTGCATTTCCTGGAGACAAAAACAGCTAATGGCTGAACCAAGTTCCCACGACCTGAACGCTAACACGCACTCAAAGCCTGGGTCAAGATTATTTCTGTAGATTCAAAGTCAGGGGTGGACAAACGATAAATTCATTAACTTGCTTTTCCGAAGTTCGGTTGCCTGGTAACCTAACGGACTAGGCTAAAAAGTAGTAGTCACTAATATGACGTAATAACATACCGCAAGCTAGTTAAGTGAAAGGAACGTATGACTGCGTATCCTCTCCCGATGAAACGTCTCACGCAGCACATCGTGTGCGCCATAAACGTTACAGTGTGGTTTATTCCAGTCAGTCCAGTGATATTTTAATTTTCCTTATGTTTAATATGACCGCATGCTTGAGCTGCAGGCTATTTCGTTGTGTTCACGATTCTGAAAACATCGTCAGTCGTGCATGCGCCACCGTCAGGACGGTCTCCCGTTTCCTCTACCCTGAGCGACATCGAATCGACATCGCTGTAATCGACATCGCTGTTATCGGCATCGGCAGTAAACAAAGTAATGATTCTTAGCTTTTAGATGAGTTAGACTGTACATATAAGGATTAGCTTTAGATCGATCAACATGGATATATCCGATTGTTAAATATATAACTGACCCTGTTCAGCGTGTCCCCCGGCTTCTGCTCCATGCCCCCTGGGATAGGCTTTAGGTTCCCTCCGACCCAGTAAGGATAAGCGGTACAGAAAATGAATGAATGAATGAATGAATGGATGGAATTATATAACTGACTATACAGTTCACTGATTTGAGGAGGAAAAAATACACCGCTCATCACAATTAGCTGGCCGGCTAGCTTGTTGCTAACAGAAGATGAACAGGGAGGGGTCCATGATGATGATTTTTTTCCCCCCGGACTTCGTAGCTCAAACAATCTGAGGTAAAAAATAACGTAGTTCCGAGTTGCAAGGTAAGTCGAAAGCTGCACAATTCCAGCAGTTCTACCGAGATCCAGAGGTGTTCTACCGAAGGTGATGTGTGTAGTGCGGCAGGTGGCTTTGGATTTGGAAGCTTGCGCTATAGTTACAGCTTCGAGGTGTGTTGAAACCTGTGAAGCGCATTACGTTTGAACATCTGTACATCTTTTGCGAAACTCAACAGCAACAAGTAGGTTTTTCTTTCTCTGGTCGTTGGACCTACGTGACATGAACCTTTTTACCTCTTCCTCAGTTAGATAAGACCTGCTCCAGTTTTCGTTACACAGGAACACTAGCATCCGTAACGTGGTTTAGTCACAGCACGTGATCCTTGTTTTTAACACCTACTCACGAAGCATCTTTGCAAAACCCATCCTGACATTTGTTGTCTCTTTTTTTTTTTAAAAGAGTGAGGTAATCTGAGGGCATTTGAGGTCAGCACTCCATTCTCAGATGAATACTTGGACATGTATGGACGTGTACTGTGCCTTTCGCAGCGTTAAAGTGAAATATATGACGGAATCCCATGTAGGGTTGATATTTGACACGTTTGCCACTCCTCTGTGTCTAATAGGCACTATCTAATTGATAACTTTTTACCATTTGTTAGGAGGGTATCGTCAACCCTACGGTACGAAAGGATATGAAGGGTTCACAGAAGCTCTACTGTTGTCCGATAGAGGGCTGTCCAAGAGGACCCAACAGGCCTTTCTCCCAGTTTGCACTGGTTAAGCAGGTAAGTAAAATGATAACCCATGTGACCTGCATGCATATAAAGGTATTGGATTTGACCATGATGCTGAACCCGGTGTACTTTGTTTTATATCGGTTAGCATTTTATGAAGATGCACGCAGAGAAGAAGCACAAATGCGTAAAGTGCAGCAATGGTTACAGCACAGAATGGGACTTGAAGAGGCATGCCGAGGATTGCGGAAGGACCTACAGTTGTACGTGCGGTTGTCCGTACGCAAGTCGAACGGCACTGTTGTCGCACATCTACAGAACTGGTCATGAGGTTCCCAAAGAGCATAGGTATTCCCGTTTAAAGCGTCATGGCTTTGCTTGACTCTTGAATCTATAACTGAATTGGCACAGCACCTTGTATCTAAACGTTTGTTTTTACTTTAGGTATCCGCCCGTCAAGAAAAGAAAAATGGAGAAACTATCTCGCGGTGCAACAAAACTTGAGACTAATGGACAAACTTTTGAAATGGAAGTCACAGAAGGAGCAGTTCCTGCTGAAGGTGCATCCCACACTCCAGATTTACCACAACACCACCCTGTCCATTCTAAAAACCTCCAAAAGCTACTCCTGCCCATGCCTAAAATGTCTTTGGTCAATGTCCCCGTGATGCAGCTGGCACACTTGCCTGTCCTTCTCCCGCCAGCAGAGAGTGGCGCTTTGATGTCCGTGGTCTTGACGGTGGACGCGCAAGGGTCCGTGAGTACCTTGCATTTCATGCCTCAGTCGCTTGGGGCAGTGGTACCTCCGTTAAACAATAAAAGTTTCAAAGAAACCATGCCCGTTTCCAGAGCTAACCTGGATGCCATCAGTACAGGGATCCAAGTCAATCTAGAAAACCTGGTCTCAGTTGATGAACCCGTTAACGATTTGGGATCGAGAAGTAAAAGCACCTCAACCAACATTCAAACAGATATCTCATTCCTCGGTAAGGGATCTGTCGGAGGAGTCAATATCGGTCCCCCGAGTGAGGCTTCGGTTTCCTCCGGTTCTCAAACTGACATTAGTGTGAGCGCCCAGATCCAGCTACCGGTCAATGTGCAAACTCAGACGTTCCCCTTGAGGTCCAAAGTCACATCTTCCATTGGGGCACAAACTGAATCTCTCAGTCAGATACCTTTCCCTTCTGGTAACACAACGAGGGAAACTCAGACAAGTTGCTCCCCAGCAGCTTCGGTAAATAAGACCCAGATGGACCAAGCTATAATGTGCGCAAATCTTTTCGATTCCGATATGCTCAGCGTCTCTACACAGACTACCGTACATGGTGGACCTTTTGGCGCCAGCGATCTTGATCCCATGAGCACAGGATCAGGATATTTTGAAGACAAAACCGCACCATCCTTGTGCTTTGGAGCTCAGAGAGACATTTTACACCAAAACACGGTAGCCGACAATCAGACTCAGACGATGAACCTTTTCAGTGATCTGGAGAACATCCTTTCTGAAGGCATGGCGAGTGGAGCTCAAAGCTGTGGATCGGGCCTGGTTCCAGTGCAAGAGCAGCACACGGGTATCGATTTTGACTTCGAGGATTTCCTCAACGCGACTCATATTCAGACTCAGACAGACGAGAGTGCCTTAGGAGGCCTGAGCTCGGAGACACCCCTGGAGCTCCTCGACATTGAGACGCAAACCGACTTCCTCCTGCTTGATAACCTCGGGGATAACCATCATAGTGATGTTGGCACCGGGGTCCAAACGAGCGATCTTGAGCTGGAGATGTTTGACACGCAAACCCAAACAGATCTGAACTTTCTTCTTGACCACAGTAGTCACATGTCCCTGGGCAGCATCCTAAGACACTCCAGCTTCAACATGAGCACCGAGTCCTCAGACACCGAGACCCAGACCGACACCAGGGCTCCTCCTCCTCCACTGCCTCTGCCCCTGTCCTGTTCCAATGATGGACAGATCAGACTTAGCAGCACTGAAACCCAGACAGTCTCCAGTCCCTCCAGCCTAGGCCACCTTTTCTTAACCAGCAATGAGACACAGACAGTCATGGATGATTTCCTGTCAGCAGACCTGGCTTGGAATATGGACTCCCATTTCAGTTCGGTGGAAACCCAAACCGGTGAAGATCTCCTGTCTTTTTTTCAGCACTCGGACAAAGCCATCAGCTGAGCTCTCTACCATTCTAGCTCGTCTGTAGTGGATGTGACGTAGGCAACGTTACGAAGGAACTGTTTCTGATGACCCGCCCAGAGGTGGATGCTTCGGGGCAGCAGATGGAGTTCTCCCAACCGCTCATCACCATAAGGGGCTCAGTTTGGAAGGCATTTGTGGCAATTGAGCTCACTTGTAGTTATTCAGCATCTTGAGTCATTCCACTGCAAGTAGTCTCAAAGCTCAAAGAACTTTCAGTAGCCCTATTCGGACAGGATTAGGTTTAGGTTTACATACAAGACCTAAATTCTTTGCATCATTTGCCCTTCTCCTTTTATTTCCAGACTGGCCACGTTGGTATTTTTTGATCATTTTAGTTTTACTGCTACTCCCTAATATTTAGTCACCTAGTCTGCGTGTCTTTTTCCTGAAACATGAACAGATGTATCCTCTCTCAACAACATATTTGCTACGAGTCGTATAACTTAGTCTCCGTACTCTCTACACTCAGAGTGCATTAGCAGAAGAAATACAATAACCTAGAAAAGTGTGATCCTGAATTAAAGGCCAATTAAAAGAGCTGTTATAACGTCAGCTGCTTCTGTAAACCACTTTATATACAGTACATATATTACACAATATCATGCGAATTTAGTTTTAAAGTAGGGGTGTGAATCTCCCTCTTTCCCTCAGCACCGATATGATTCGACTGAGGTCTGATGTCTGATCCAATCTGACTCCGTTCCAAATTAAACTGAAATGTAAGATTTCCACCCTGGGGAAAGAGTTCAGGACGGAGGAATTCTTGGTGACATTTTGTTTTATTAACTTCAAGAAAGAGGCAAAAACCGAAGGCCAGTGAGGGAGAGTAACAGGATGAGTGATAACAGGAACAAGTTTGTGTACAAGGTGGGGTCCAGAAATTCCCAGAATTGTTAACAACAACAAAAAAAAACTAGTATTCTAAAACTTTGAGCATTTCTCATTGAATCCCCTTCGAATCTGGCGAATGTGGTAGTCATTTCTGATTAAAAACTCCTCGGTTGACGAGCTCCAATTCTGGGTGCACCAGTTCTCCAGATGTTTTTTTTTTTTTTTTCCCGTCACTCGAGAGACCGAGACTACGTCGAGCGCGGGCGCCACGTTCCAATTCCACGGATTTTTGGATCTTCCCTCGTACGTTCCACAACATGAGATGTAGCTATAAACAAATTAGAAAAAAAATCAGTTTATAGCCTTTTGTTTATAGCTATATCTGTTTATAGCTACATTATGTTTATACACCCCCCACCCCCCCACCCCCCCCCAAAAAAAAAAAGAGAACACATACGAAACAGCCTTGAGAGAAATTAAATTTGATGTATAGGATCATATGACACAGTATAGGATCACATGACCATGAGTGCCCCAGTCGCACCTGGACGCAAAAGGAGACGCGTAAAGAAGTTACCGCGGACGTCCCGCGAAGAAACTAACCCGGTCTAAATAGGGCTTTTAGCTGCACTTTATCATTTCATAGCCGTCATTCGACTTCTCCTTTAACGTGTTTGCTTTTATTTTGCACATTTGTTCAGCACTCTTTCTGTTTGGAAAATGGTCTGTTGTGTGTTTTTTTTTTTTTTTTTTTTAATTTCCGTTCGAACAGAGTATATCATTTTTCGGCGATGATGATCGTGCTACTATGTAGTCGTGAATTTACAGTGTGGCGCAAGTCTAAAATCATTAACTGGAATGATGTTCATCTAAAATCAGATTTCTTTGTGAAATTTGTATATTTTCTTGTTTGGCTGCACTGTAAGGATATTTTTGCGTTGTGCTTAATTATTATTATTATTATTATTATTATTATTATTATTATTATTATGTTTACATTTGTTAACTTGGTTTCTAATTGTTCAAAAGAGATGTCTGTTATTGTATTTAAACAATTTTGGTTCTCACGGATATTTTTGCTCCGGCTACAGCGGAATATTATGTCGTAACGCTCATAACGGTTTAAATTATTCTAATGTATGCATATTTATGCATGTCGCAAATATCGGTGACCTTTAAGAGTTGAGCTCGCTACGCTATTATTATTATTATTATTATTATTATTATTATTATTATTATTATTATTACTACAATGATTTGCATTCTGTACTGTGAGTGATCCGACATGCAAATCGCAGTTGTTTACAGCAAGATGGAACCTTTAACGAAATATATTCACAGGAAGCATGTAACGTCTCCCCGAATGTAGGCGTTTTCACTTTAAGCACTACTTGCGCTCCATGATTAGCTTTCGTGCCGGTGCCTTAATTTAAACGGTAAATATAAACACATCTGACGTAAAGCTATTTATTTCGAAAGAGCTCGCGGACCTTTTTTAGCCCTGTCCTTCTTCTGCTCTTTCCGTCTTTCTCTTTCCGAACACCCTGTAGTGTATTTATTTGCGCGTTTATTCGTCATACTGCACTCCGTAAACACGTTTCGCCTGCCATCGCGTCGTCTTATTTCAGTATTTATCACATAACATAACACGGTTCGCCCCGCCCGCTTTTGGTCCGTCTTTCATTCATATTTATATTTATGAACCGAGCTTTCCGCAAGCAACAGAATGTAAATGTCACCGTGTCGTGTTGTAACCGAAAGGTTCTCAGCCAAGGCCGACATTCGCATCCGGACACTATATACTCTAGCAGGAACGAACGCAAGCATATCGTCGTAGGTTACTTGAAATTGTCCGTATACACTCTTGGTTTTCGGAAGAGCGTGCATGCAGTCCTGGTTGTGCCAAGAACATGTCTTGAGTTCAGTTACATTTGTTTTGGTTGTTGTTGTTGTTGTTGTTTTTTCTTCTAATATTAAAAATGTCTTAAGTTGGTCACGTGCGTTCTTTAGGGTTTTTGACGTATAAGATGAACCCTGTATCGTTTGGTCGTTTAGGCTAGGCTGCAGCAGTCGCTCAAAATAAAATTCTGTCCAGAACAATTATGATTTGACTGTGTTATTACTGTTCAGACTGAATAATCGCGACCATGTTAGACGGTGAACAAATCATCATAAATTCCATAGCTATAGCTAGGCCACTGGGCTTCAGTGTGCTTCCCAGTCCTATGTTTTCTGCTTGGTCGGAATGGACCAGGGTGAAATAAGTGCATTAATACAGACTAAGGGCATGAACGAGTGTCTAAATCCCCTTGTTCCTCACGTCGTCCTTGCGACCTTGACCCAAAAGTCGTCGCTGAACGCCTCGGCGACGTCCTCATTCCTGCATCGCACGTAAAACTATTATTAAAGCCTACCTAGCTTTATTTATTTGTTTTCTCTCTCTATCTCTCTGTATGTTTAATTAAAGGTGACGTATTGTGCATGCTACGCTAGCAGGTGAGTGATGACGGCTTCACGACGGTCAGGATTCGGAACAGTGAGTTTTCCAAAGTCAATACGATGTAGGGTTTCTTATCTTCCTCTGGTCGTCATACGTGTGTACTCGTCTGCCGGGCAACTACGAATAAAAAGTGCCAAGTCTTTCTTTTTCCTTACCGTTTAATGTTATTACTTTACAGGTACTGTAAGTATCCCATGCCGAGCGCACGCGGTGTTCAAACCAGTTCCCGTTTGTTTGGATACCTGCTTTTAAATTGTCGGCTTTAATCCTACTCTTGCGGTTGAACGCCGACCCTGATGATAAACCATAACGTTAGACGTGCGGAGGAAAGGAGAAAACGCCTCACGATGAACAGGTAAGAATTACAAACCCTGGAAGCGGATCGCGTCGGCTGAACGTGTTCGGAATTCAGCGTGCCGGCATTTCTGAACACGGGCCTCTCTTAAATCTGGAGCAAAGAGGCGTGTGAGGCCCCGTGGCGGCGAGAAAGCGTTAGAATGTGGCGCTTCAGTTGCCGGGTAACTGCGAGGTCTCTCTCGAGCAGTCGTGAGCTCTAGACTGCAAACAATGAAGGTCTTTTACCATGTATTTTAACGTCGAGTTCCCATGGTCAGGGTGTTAGGTTTAACAGCTCGTCTATGTCTCATTGAATCTTCTTCGAGGGGGAAAACGGACGATATTTAATATAATATAATATTTTTATCCTTTGGTATGAACTTCGCGACATTTTGAACTGAAGTCAGTTGAATTAGGAAATATATTACACAAAATAGCCCTTGATGCTAAAGTGAAGGGGGGGAAGGAGTATAGTTTGCGAAATTATTTACAAATTAAAAGAACATGGAATGTTACGATCGCGTAAGTATTCGGCCCCGTTAGGGCGTTTTGCTCGTCACGCACCACTGAGGTTCGTGAACCGCACACCTTATGACTTTTTACCGTGTGGTTGAAGCGGTGCATCAAGATGCGCTCGAAAACGTGGATCATTTCAGAAGGCTGGCTAAATATTAAAACAAAGTAAGGTCCTGGCTTTGGAAAAACACGCGTCGCCCTCGCTACCTCTGCGTAAACTGGGTTAGATTTGAATCCGAGTAAAGTTATCGGTGCTGCGGCAAGGCGTCAAGTCGAAGCGGTGCGTCCCGCCCGTAACGGCATGAACTACGAGATCGCAGCGTTCGTTCCGGTGCAACCAGTTAGAAGTCACGTAGTGACTCAGAAGTCACGTAATCGGGTGACTAGCGTCTACATGTCCGCTGTTAAAAGCGTTCTAACTGGTTCCCGGAAGAGATGTTCCGTTTAGAGCGCGTGCCTGCGCAAATATCATGAAGGCCGTGGTGTAATCGAAACAAGTCTAACCAGGCAAAGTTCTGGAAAAGTGTCAATCAGGAAGTGATATTAAATCCATCGTTAAAGAATGGAAGAATGTGGAACAGCCGTCATTCTACCTAGAGGAGATGTAGATTAGATTATTTTTTCCAATAAGGTAAAAAAAAAAAGGGGAAATAATCAAAGAAAGAATGAGGTCCAGGGTATTGCGCGATATGGTACCACCACCACCGTGCTTCACTGCAGAGATCGTGTTCTAAGGGTCATGATTAGCGTCGTCCTTATGCAAGGCACGGTCAGGGATGGAAATCTAGAACGCAAGGCACGGTCAGGGATGGAAATCTAGAACGCAAGGCACAGCAGAGCAGCTCCGTCTATGTTTATCGTGCCGCGTAAACTTCATGAAATTAAAAAGAATGATTCGGTTTTCACTTTCCGGTGGTTGAAGGTTCGTGTTTTAGTCCAGGCGACCGGTTTGGACGTTTTTGTGGTGTTTTTCATTTGCCGAGGAAACATCTGCTCCATTTCGTCATACGTTCTGATACAAAGCTTAAAAAAAAAAAAAAAAAAAACGACCACCCATGGTTCGTTTGCCACAAAAAAGTGTTACCGATCATCACAGATGAAATGAATTTCATGTCGCTACACATAAATGAACCTGACAGCCTGTCTACCATCTGTGGACGTCCATTAACGTGAAGTGGATATAGTTTTGTTTTTTTTTCTTCTTCTTCTTTATTAACTTTTGTCGCGTGTTTCTCGGTCTTTACTCGTGAACTTTTTATCCGTTCAGGCTAAATTAATGTGAGTCGGATTTCAGGCCCGTTTTTGTTGCGTATAATTTGAGCAGAAGGGTGAACTGTTGTTTCGTTAGCATTCGTTTATTCAGTTAAAAGGTTGCTGACAAACAGTTTTCCATGAACAAAATTCACACCCACTTTAAATCATTCTGTTAATCCCAGGACACCTGCGAAATGGTGAACAAATTCCTGAACACATTCATATTTATCGATCATACATTTTGACTATCAAACAAGGAGACTTATTGGCACCCTGTCCAGGGTGTACCCCGCCTTATGCCCGATGCTCCCTGGGATAGACTCCAGGTTTCCCCGTGACCCTGAAAAGGATAAAGCGGTGTAGAAGATGGATGGATGGATGGATGGATGGATGGATGGACAACGAGACTTCCTCCAAAGTTCACCGACAACAAATTCAACTTTTTTACTTTCATCATTCTATGATACCGAAGTTCTAGTCCGTATCTCTGAATTGAACACGAGTAGGCAGTGACTCAAGTGTGAAACTCTCTAGCCTCGATAACGGCAGCATTAATAATGCACGAGCGAGTGGTGATTTATTTCTTTATTTTTTCCAAGGCACGCGACAACAACCGCCAGGAGATCGAGAGATATTCTTGGACCCGAGCTCTTAAAATCCTACAGAAAAAACGCTTAGTCTACTGTACAGCCGACATTCTCGCAATTTAGCTCAAATATTCTGTAATGCTGTAGCGTTCGTTTATAAAATACTCGAATCACTTACAGCAGCTCTGGAACAATTCCGATTTCACCAAGTCAAGTAAAAAAAAAAAAATTTACGTTTCTATAGTTACATTTATATTGTATGGGGGAAATCTCCTCAACCACCACCAGTGTGTAGCATCCACCTGGATGATGCGACGGCAGCCACAGTGCACCAGAACTCCTAACAGCTATTGGCTGAGAGGAGAGGAGAGTGATGTAGTTAATTCAGGGATAGAGATGATTAGTAGGCCATTGGGGGAATTTCGACCTACTCTTTTATGAGAAGTGTCCTGGGATTTTTAATGACCACAGAGAGTCAGGACCTCGGTTTAACAAGACTGTGCTGTTTGGAGCATTATGACGAACACAGATCACAGGGTGAGCGCCCCCTGCTGGCCTCACTAATACCACTTCCAGCAGCAACCCTAGTTTTCCCCCCAAGAGATCTCCCATCCAGGTAGTGGACAGACTCAACCCTGCCTAGCTTCAGTGGGAAACCATGGCAGTAAATCTGTAGTAACAGCTTACTGTGACTATTCACATAAACGGATTTGTAACATAAACAGATGTGCTTTGTAACAATTAGAGTTAAAGCTGTACAGTTTTGCGAGGTAAAGAGGTAAAGCTTTGACATCTTCAGGACGGGGGGGAGGGGGGGGCGGCTTGTGCTTTGCGGTTTCTCTGAAACACGACGACGTGTGGTTCTTTGTAACTTCAAGAAAGCGTATAAAGAGAAGCTGGTGAGGGACCGCTTTTATAGCTGCTATGACATAAGTGATGACAAGAACTAACCTGTTTCGCGGACGTTCCACAGCATTGAATGTAACTATAAACGGATAAAACAATGTGTTTTGTTCTTTTAATAGATAAAAAATGTATGCATTGGCATATTGCAGAAGTATAAAAGGAATAAAACACTTCAGGACGTGATGTCACTGGAAAGTATTCAACCGTAACCCTGCATCATCGCACCACCGTGTCGTTGATTATTTCGCTATAACGTCACGATCCGAGCGTTTCGTTCTTTACTTAACGTACACATTTTGAGCATTTTTTTTTTTCTTCTTCTTGTTGCTTCTGATATAAAAACGGATCATCTGTAAAAACCCGAACACATTAAAAGCCTGTTCGGAAGTAACGATGTGCAAAAGTTATTTCCAGTAGGAGAATATACATCGTCATTTCAGCATGTAGTCAACTTTAATGTCCACTGGATGGCGACGAGGAGCAGCTACAGTAATCGCTGAGTGGACACTGGAATCTGGACCCTGGTGCCCAGAAGCATCGGAAGCTCAGGTTCTGCCCTTCTCAGACTTTTATCCTTGAGGCCTAACTGCGATCTGTGCCCAGAGTTGTGCCTTAGAGGTGACCTGATCAGCTCTTCCTGCCTGAGATTTCGTTCCAGGAGAGCGGTGGCACTATGTTGAGTCTTTGCCAAGGTGTTGATGGGAATCTGATACTTTCTGGAGATGCTTAAAGCAGATAGTAAGTGATACTGGTAGTGCGTTGGTCCTTGCTTGGACATAAGAGATCCCTGGGAGGTGCCTACAACTGGGCTGGAATAAGAAATAACCACCGCTTTTTCTTGAGCTCCATCAGTTTTCTCACTAACCAAAACTGGTCTTGTGGCGCTATCTTCTCTCCTCTTTAAACAATTCGAGCTCTTTGGATTAACATTTGGATTTGTTGGCACTTTTACCGGTGGCAGCACCATAACTCGACCAAGCAGTGCCACTTTTCCTACCTTTCTATCTTTCAGGAACAGGCACGGAGCATCCGGTCGAGGTGGGTGAGGTCGAATTTTGTCAGGTGTGTACTGTTCAGGCCCAAACAGCAGTTTATTTCCAAGCAGGTCTTTCGTGATGCTCGTCTCCTTAAAAGTGAACTCGGACGGTTCTTCTTCTGAGGATAAGGTAGAAGTAATGGTGCTTGGGGTTCTGTTTAGGTGTTCCAGAGGTGGAGGAACGCTGCTTCTCAAAGGCTCTTCAGATATCTCGTAGGGCGCTTCTGAAGCAGCACGGCTGGGAACAAGGTTCTCCGAGAGCTTTAGGTCCTTCAGATCGGTGCAAAGGACACAGTGCGAGGCTGAGATCTCCGGTTTGAGCTTCTTGCTCTTTCGTTGTGCGGTAAACAGGCAGGAAAAAGGGGAACACCGACCCCAACCCTGGATCTGTCAACATACAGCACAACCGGCATGTGATTTTTTTTTTTAATACAGTACTTATATTACACAATTATACAAGAAAGTAACATGGAAAATATGTCGGTCGGTAATAATAACATAAGGCTGCATTACTTACAGCGTCATCCCAGCCTGTTTGGTCGGGAATCTTGTAAGCTTCCTGCTCTTTCACAGAGATTTCATCGCTAATATCCAGCAGCACCTCCACGAAACTGTTCGAAAGATTGCACCGCGGCGTCTCGCAATCCGGCGTCTCCAAACTCTCAGCGGTTTTATCAGCATCCATCCGTCCTGATGGACAGAGGAGTATTCCTGATGTTCCTGCGTGTGGGGAAAACCCTTCATTCATCTCCACTGAGGTCATCATGGGACAGCAACAAAAGTGTGTGTGTGTGTGTGTGTGTGTGTGTGTGTGTGTGTGTGTGTGTGTGTGTGTGTGTGAAGTCAAGCAAAGAGAACCCAGATATGGAGAACTTGGCTGAGAAGCATCATCACGCGGCTGAGGTGTCGTGCAGGTAGTTTAACAAGCGATGAAATATTTATCTCGGTGTGTTCATGGCGCCAGTCGGCGTTACGTGCCGTTGCTATGGTGATCAAAGGGACGCGACGGATAGGCTGTGCGCACGACGTGTTGACGTAACGGAAAAGGACGGCAAAGTGGGGGGCGTGGCTTCAGAGTTGTACGTGCGTTCTTCAGTTTACTTTCAGTTGATGGTTTTGTTGCAGTTGGAGATCTTTTAAGAAGGAAAGCTTGTTCGTGCTTGTTTTATTGGCAATAAACTGTATTTAACGCCACCCCCGCCCCATTTCCCCCAAGTCAGTCGTGTCCATTATATGAGGTATGGCTCCATGTTTTCATTTCCTTATAGCCTGGATGATAGCACAGAGGACAGTTTTATTATACAGTCTGTTTATTATAAACAGAACTGTCGTATAGATTGACTAGCATGGACTCTCGATTACAAAAGAATCCCATTGAGTAACACACTTGCACAGTGATGGTGGTTGATTTTTTTTTTTTTTTTTTTTTTTTGCAGTGCGCGCTCCAGTTGTCCTTTAAAGGTCCTGTTGTGCTTTTGCTCGTGCACCTAGAAGATCAGTTTGGCAACGTGACTGTGTGCACGCACGCTCGACTCTCCGAGGAGGTGTGTAGAGGAAATTCATCTCTTCCGCAATGCTCTGCGTAGAGCAGCGCGTCGATGATGCGCTCGTGCTGCCTCTCTAGACGGGGTGCACTGACTGAGTGTTTGGAGATTTCCTTTCGCGACAGCAAACTGGTGAGTCGACGGAGGGAAAAGGTGGCGCAGAAATCCGCAGTGGAGAGGAGATGTGAAGACACGCGCTGAAGTCGCATACGCAAACGCGCAAACGCAGACGCGCACGCGCGCACACACACACACACACACACACATACTCACGCGCACACAGGCACGCAGGCAGTCAGTGTTACCTGAGCCGGCCGGCTTCATTGCCTCATCATTGCTGACCGGACAGGTTTCACACGCCAGGACTGAATTCTTTTATTATTTTATGGAACCCGAAGCGACTGGGGAAGTCGCGGTCATGCTACCTCCGAAGAACTGCCTCCCGAGAAATTACAGCTGCATCGCAGGCTTGTTTGGGAGCCTGACCGCTAACCAGAAGATGGACGACGGCGAGAAAACGGATGGCGAAGAGGAAGAGGAGGAGGAGGAGAAGGAAGCCGTGACCACCGAGTGCGAGTCGTTAGAGATGCGCGTCGTGGATGAGAAACCTAGGGGGCGTGAATCCCTCCCGAAGCCGCCGATGAGTCCCGGCCTGCGCCGCCGGTGCAAATCCTTACCGAGCTCCGCGGAGAGAGCCAAACTGGAAGTGGCGCGGATCTGCAGCCCGGCCAGCCAGAAGAAAGTGCGCTTCGCCGACTCGCTCGGCCTGGAGCTCATCTCCGTGCACCACTTCAACGAGACCGACGTGCCAAAAACTCCAGGCCGTGTCATGGACAAGTTCAAAAAGGCAAGAGCGCTCCACCTGAACAACTTCGAGCACTCCAACGGATACACGCAGTCCACCTTCGTGGAGACCCTGTTCACCAGTCCGGGCGCGCAGCCCGACTTCCCGGAGCGTCTCCAAATCTCCAAGGTGCTTCTGGAATCCGTTGAGACTGACGAGTTCAGCATCTCGGGCATCGTGCGCGTCGTAAACCTGGCGTTCGAGAAGAGCGTGACTCTGAGGTACACGCTCAACAACTGGCTAACCTTCATGGACGTGCCCGCATCCTACGTGCCGCACTCGAGCGACGGCGTCACCGACAAGTTCCAGTTCAAGATCGTCACACCGGCGTTCTTCGAGAGCAGCGGCAGCCTCCAGTTCGCCGTCCGCTACCGCGTCGGGACGCACGAGTTCTGGGACAACAACGACGGCAAGAACTACAAAGTCCGACGCCACAGATTCAAAATCTCGCCTCCGCGCGAATGGGATAACGGCTGGATCCACTTCATTTAGAACCACTGGGTGTGATTATGAGTATGATCATTCAGGCCTGCATTGCATCTGTGCAGCCTACACTGAATCCCACGTGGGTGCACGCGTAATTGATGTATTCTAATTAAGGATGCGCCTTTTCTTTTCCATATCAAAGCTCAGAGTATCCTCTGGCACTGATCTGATCTGATCTGATTAAATCAGCCCATACACTTGGGCTGAATCCAGACTGGTTCATACTGGTCATATAGGCAACTAGACAGAGTGTAAGAGTCTTAGGTTTATAACGCACCTACGCTTGAGTGCAAAAGTTTGCATCCCCCTGTCGTTTACTTTATCTAAAAATCCCGTGTGTACAATTATTTACAAAGATTTTTTTATTGAAACATTCCCGAGACTGAGACTGAAGCCGGGTGTGCACTGTGCATGGTTTTAAGATTATCACGTCGTTAAGATCCCGATAAAACCTGGGTAGAATTCTTATAACACACTCTGAATGTCAGTTTATGCAATCGATCCTCTAACGTAGACCGGTACGCACGATCTGAGCTCGTGCGTCCAGTTCGAGATGCCAGTAGCATAATCTGTGGCTGTCCCATGAGTTTTGCATCATCTAATGCCGTCTGATTAATTTAAACCATTTAAATTAGACATAGACAATTAGACACCTCATAGACATAGATGCCTCAATCGTACATCTTATCGACGGCAGAAAATGTTCAAATAGGCTTCAGCTCTTAAGCTCATAACTCTTAAGCTGTTTTGCTGTCAGAGTTATGAGTCAGTGGGAATGAGAAAAATACCAGAAGGCCAAAGAGGTTAGCAGAAAAAATATCCAAACTGAACAGCATGTGCTTTGAGAATAAATGACCTACGCTACACCTATGCTAAAAGCTGACATGCCTTATTGTTTCCATCATCGTCAAGCAGGGGTATGCAAACTTTTGCACACAAGCGTATTTAAAGTCTAAACTCAGCCAAGGTGTTTGATGTATCTAATCGACTGCTATTCTGTTTGACCGAGTAACTTCTTCTGTGCTGACTAACTTCCTGTTTTAGATGAAAAGCACTGTTGTTGTGAAAGGTGATGTGGCTTTGTGGCCTTGTGAGATGTTTTTACACTCGTTCTCTACCACGATCCAGCGCTAGAAACGCGTGCAGAGCCTCTGTCCGTTTACGCATGGTGGACAGAATATACGCCAACGCTTGTAACATAGCCGAGTACGCTCGCTCATACGGTCGTCCGTGAAGCCGAGGGCCGAGAAGGACGCGACGGCTGGAGGTTGGCTCGGACCGACCCGACGAGATTTTTTTTAGTAATAACGAGTCGAGGGAGGAAGAGGATGTCTTCTCGTGACGCTCTGTACTCGAGGGAAGAGCCGAGACCTTTAACATCAAGCTAGACTTTCAAAATGACCTCGAAAACGTTTTATCTCCCAGCGCTCGACGGCCCGTCCTGAAGTTTCCATCTCATCACAAGGCGAGGTAAAGGCGGGGGGGGGGGGGCGCTTTCGAGGGCGAAATGGAATTTGGATAGATTTTTCCATCCGTTCTAAACGCGCTCGATCGGCCAAGACGTGTTCGCCTGCCACGTTTTTGCTCTTTGACCTTTTCAACATAAGAGCCACGAGGTTCTAAGCAAGTGCAAGCTCCATCAAGAAGCACCCAGAGGAATCCTGCCGAAATCGTCACACGCTCGCCGGCCCGGTCCGATCGCTGACCTCGAATAATCTCGTGCGGGTTTTAACACGGACGATTACGTGTGGGTCGCATAATTGTAGCCATTTTTAACATGAAATGACCGATTTGTTTGTTTTCTATACATTTTAAAAGCAAAGCTGTTCGGTGAACGGACACTCGAAGCAGCGTTCTGAATGTAAGACCGGGACGATTTGACCAAATGTCGTCGAGTACACGAATCGTGTAATGATTTCAGCGTAGGATTTGCATTAGCAACAATAAACATCCACTCCCTGTATAAGATTGGCTAAATTCGATTTGAAATGTTTCGTTTCTAGAAATTTCCGTCACCTAAAACGAGTACCAAAAAGCGCCGCGTTTACGGTGCGGCTTTCATGGCTATATACAATTGAGTGCAAAAGTTTGCACCCCCTTGGAGAGGGCAAAAAATGGGTGGGGGGGGGGGGGGGGTAAACAAGTAAAACTTGTTTTACTTGTTTAAAACAAGTTTCAAATTACAAACCAACAAAAAATAAAATTTGATCGAAAGGGACTGAAAGAAAGACGTGCAAAAGTTTTTTTTTTTTTTATGCCGAATGAAGTAACGTGTCACGTCTTATAGAGTTTACGTCATGAGCCCTGATTGGACGGGATTAGTTTCACTGTGTGACGTCTGTCTTAAATCTTTTCACACGTAACGTCAGATGTTCGTTTGTCGATAGAAATCGAAGTATTGTATGATGTTTTGATATGTGTGAAGATAAAGTAGTTTATATCTGTACCTAATATAATAATATATATATATACACCCCTTCAATCAGCTTCCAGGATCTGATCGATTTTGTTTTCTGTCTCCAGTTAATGGACTCATGATGCGGGCAGCATGGAGACGCAGTTATACGTCCCAAAGCAAGGAAGTAGTTGAGAGATGGCTCAAGGGACTCGTGTTTTTACGATCGATCCGTGCGCTAGGTGACTAAACGTAGCGACTAGCAGCAGTCAAATCGAGTTTTTCCTCAATGGATGAGGGAGAAAAACCACTGCCATGGAAATTAAAATCACAGAGTCGCACCTGGAGGTTATAGAATTGCTCCCGATTCCCATTGTAAATTGAATCCCGTCCAAATAGGGCTATTGATTTATAGTGAAAAAAAACGTGACCCTTTTTTGTTACGCTTTGTTGTATTTTTGTGCAAACGTTTGCGCTCGGGTGCAACCATTATATAGAGGTATTTAAGCAAAAAAAAAAAAAAAAAAAAATTTCTAAACGATCGGGATCGTTACCCGAGGGAAATCCGATCCGTAAAATCCGGATATTCCGTAGAAACGGCCACGCCTTGTCTCGATGCTTTCTTCACGTGACGGGTTTACTCGCGTTCTCAAACCTAACTCATTCCGAGCCCCGTCCGATTTCACTCAACACGTGCGTTTAATAGCAAACACGTTTATACTGTGAGAACCTTTCAACCTTTCAGAACAGCTGGAGTGCCTATTCTTTCAGGTTTAATGTGAAGAAGAAGAAAAAAAAAAAGAAGAAGAAGAAGAAGCAGATTTTATTTTTATGCAATAGAACCAAAACGAGACGTATGATAAATCATTCCTGTCCTGGGTGTGTTTGCTTGCAGAGTGTCATTTTGTAAATTTCATTTCTTGTGAAATATCGTCGTATCGTGTCAAGTCGTCGATGTTATAATTGTAGGGAATGTAGCATTTGTGCAGATTTGGCTTTAATCTGGTCGAGCTTCATTCACATTATTTATTTAGAAGCCTCCTCCCCCCCCTTTAAAAACTGAGCCAAGGTTGAATTTACGTAGTCTGCTTCGTATTTTTCACCGGAACGGTGAAAAGAATCGGTGACCACACGAGATTAGATCAGATCCGATCTCGATTACCCGATCGCCGAAGTTTGACGACGAAACGCCGGGCTAAATCAGGAAGCTTTCACGCTTCACCGCACGTCTCGGGGGGTCGTATACACCGCGTGCACTCTTTAAAAAAATCGATAGCGTCTCTACAGATTTCGCAGTCTAGCACGTTGGACTGAAAAAAAGCTTCACCTGTATGACCGAAGATCATTTTTGTTGCGCAAAGTTTCAGTACCCGATTGTCAAAGCGGATGCCAAGCACTTGCAGGATGTTTTTCCTTTTCGGTTATTTAATAATGCATGAAATTCCTCCTCAGAGCCAAAGCACACTGCCTCTAATTGAGAAACCCAAAAGAAACGAAGAGGGAGTAGATTCGAGGGACGATAACAACACGGACTCGCAAAAATCCCGAGCGATTCGCGCGACTCGATACGACTTTAAAAGCCCGACGTTAACGCTACGGGCTCGGAGAGCTTCCGGAACGTTTTCTCACGGCTTGGTCTTGTACGAATCCAAACGAAATCCAGCCCTCATCGCCCTTATGGAATGATTTTGTGCCGGTAGGAATTGAATTCCGTTTCAAGTTGAGTAATTATACAATTAGAACTTCTAGAAAGTCCTTTTTTTCGAGATCGAGAAACTCTTCGGTGTAGGGTTCTACGCAGAACCTTTAACGCTTCCCCCAGAAGGTCAACTGAAGCCTGCCGACTTTTCTTAAAGTTCAGTGGCACAAATATCATTTCACACTTCCTCGTTTGTTTCGGTTTTTTTTAACGAAATTCTCGTCAAAGATTTCCTCTAAACTTGAAATCTGTTATTCGTGCTGTAATTTAGCACGTCGCTTATTTTAAGAACATCCTGCAAAAAGGCTAGCACGCACACAATTCATTCAGTTTATCGCTATTATATTTTTATCATATTCTATGGTTATATTTACGCACAGTGTACATGTTACCCATAATGCACTTTTGAGATATCGGCTTTTACACCCGATGTCTATTTCTGACGTACACGCACGGTTCAAGTCCAACGGAGCTCTGTCGGTTTCCTTATTTTCTTATTTTTTTACTTTGTTTCGCTTTAAAGTTGAGAAGTGACTCCCGGCGGCCGTTCGATTTCCACACGCAACATTGCGTGAAAAGAAAACGATAAACCGCAGTTAGCGGTATTAACTGCGTCATGCAGCCACCCGATGTTTCCTATTCAGTTTCCTCCATTAAGGTTAACACTAAGAACTCATCCCTTGCACTTTAATACATATTTATACACCGCTCTATTTGCGTGCACGTCCATTGATCGGCGCGTTTTCCGAACCGGAAGCCATATTTTCTGCGATACACCCACACACACGCAAGTGCAATAAACCCTCAGTGCTTAAAATGGGACTTTTTTTTTTTTACTTGCGATGCTATTTGTGCTAGCGAGAATGAAATGAAATGCGTAGGTGAGGTTAGAGGAGTTCAGGTCATGCTGGAAATGGGAAATGCACGTTTTGAAAGGTCGTGACGTGACGTGACGTGACGTGCCGCGGGGTATTCAGTTCTGGATTTTGGTTTTGTTATTTTGAAAAGAGCGCTATCGATTGTAAAACCGCGTCTGTTTTGATCTGAGATGTGTGTATTAGACTTGTGTAAAATTGCTGCTTCTGTGTTGTTGTTTTTTTTTTGTTTGTTTGTTTGTTTTCTTTCTTTTCTGTTATTCGTAAAGTTTAGCTAGGGAGGTCCTCCTTTACATTTCCCATGCCGCAAAGCGTGTCTTCCTGTTACCCTGTGGATAAATTATTTTCATGAGTAGGCTATAAAATAGACAGAGAATCTATTGATCTACTGAGTACGTATATGAATAGTGTGGAAGTGTGTGAGATACACTATTTAATAGATAACGTACGTGCGACGTTACCTCACAGAGTTCATACGGGGTAAAAAAAAAAACGCGTTCATTTCCCGAAGAGTCGCCTACACGACCCGTCAAAAGATTGGACGTATCGGATATGAATATATTTTTCGTCGTCTTATGACTCGTGTGGTAAAGGTTTATGGTTGAAATTAGTTTCTAAGACAAGTGTAAACAGTGACGAGGAATATATAAAGTGTGTAAAAAGTGTGTACGTTTATTTTTGTTTTAAAAGTGGATTTTAGTCCAAACAAAGGGGGACGTTCCTTCACGAAGCAGGTTGAGAAGATGCCGAGCGGGCAAAGCTACAGCCGGAACGCTGCTAGGAATTAAAAATAAAACTAAAACTTTCAGTTTGTTGAGGTTTTAATTTTACGGTTTGGTAGTAAACTATTTCTAAGCAAGTTGTACATAGGTTTTTTTTTTATTTTTTTATTTATCCAGATGTTAAGGACGTTTGCAGGGCGGTGGGAAGCTACGATGCTAACGCTGGAGTGTAGGTCAGAAAGGTCATTTATTAATAAATCAAGCTACACTCGTACACTTTAATTTGGCGATCTCTCCAGGAGTTTGCGATCGCAGAAACGAACGCGGAATTCGAGAGATCTCCGTGATATTCCGAAGAGCTCACGATTTTTCCAAATGGTTTTCTGCGGATTCGGGCCGAGACGCGTCGTGGGTACTGCTAAAGGGCTTCGTTTACCAACAAGCATCACTGTGAAATTTTGTGCAACTGCAATTTCGCCAATTCGAGTAGTTTTCCGCAGAAAGGGCAGAAAAAATGTTGGGAAGAATTTCTTTTTTTTTTTTTTGGCTGAAACAATCCCAAAAAAAAGTCCTGCATGGACTGATTTAACCGATGCTTAATGTATTACTAAATTACAATAATGCTTTTAGTTTATTACCAAACCTTACGCTAAAATGTTGCCCGCTCGATCGCCGCATAATACAACGTGTTATACTGTTAACGTCTTCGTCGTTGTTCTAAAAGAGAAAATCAAATAATTAAAAATTGAGGTCCGAACTTTTGACGGGTAGCGTGTATACACTGTATTTCCTCTGTGGTGGATTGTGTTTTATTTTTGTACATAATATATATCTATACATATATAAAACGTTGTGTACGATTCAACTCGAGTCTCCAGTTGGATGTACGTCAGTAAAAATCGGACTCTCAGATGAATGTAATATATTCAGGTTCTGTGCTGGACAGATGCAAGCTGAAGAAGAACGAATAACGTTAAGGGATCTATTTGTGTCTGGGCAATGAATGTAAAAGATTGGCGCTTTTTTTTTTTTTTTTTTTTTTTTTTTTTCCCCCACTCACAAATAATGTGTGTCTTTTGAACTTTGTAAACATCATGTCTGAATGTCATTACGTCAGTACGTAACGTTAGACGTGGAACGTGATTTTTTGGGGGGATTTTCGGGCGGCCGTGCACTAGATTTAGTGACGCGCACGCGTGTCACGTGACCTGCTGACGGCCAATGACGTTCAGACTGTATGTCATGATCGTCGTACGACGGGCATGAACGAGTGTCTTTGTACGTTGAATAGCCGTATAGATGAAACACAGCCATACGCCACTGAAACGTGCTAGAATATTTTTTCATTCCTGGCACTTTATTTAAAATTCTGAGATATATATATATATATACAGACTAATATATAACGTTTTAGCGCAGAAGCTTTTAAAATAATAATAATAATAATAATAATGTAAAAGCATCTTTAGATTCTGTTCTTCGGTATTGATCTATGCAAACCTGTCTTTCCATTCTGTGTCTGTGTACCAAGGTGTTGCTCGTTTTCTTTTAAACCGATCCAGTAAAAATGATGTATTCTCGCTGTTCAGCATCCCTAACAGCGTTTTTGTTTTAATTTATTTTTTTGTATGGTGAGTTTGTATTGTGGTTTATATTTTATTAACCGATTACATTAAAAGCATTTGAGGTGAGAAGATCATATATACGAGTCGTACCTTATTACACTCGCTACACGATTTACTAAGTCGATGCAGAGAAAAAACACTTCGATGGATGGAAGATAAATAAATCAATCTTCTATACCACTCATCCTTCCTTCAGGGTCACGGGAGCCTATCCCAGGGAGCATGGGGCACGAGGCGGGGTACACCCCGGACAGGGTGCCAATCCATCACAGGGCACAATCACATACACACTCACACACCCATTCATACACTACAGACACTTTGGACTCGCCAATCAGCCTACCGTGCTGGGGAGTCCCTTTGGACTGGGGGAGGAAACCCCCGCAGCACGGGGAGAACATGTGAACTCCACACACACAGGGCCACGGTGGGAATCGAACCCCCGACCCTGGAAGTGTGAGGCGAACGTGCTAACCACTAAGCCACCATGTGCCCTGATTTATTTATCTTTTTTTTCCGAAGACAAAAATATAGTTATAACAAACCGGACCGATGTAGCCGAGGTTGATCCAAAAGTATGTGGACACCTGTCCGTGATACCCATACCCAATGGCAGTAATATGGTTGCTGTTATAATACGCTCCACTCTTCTGGGAAGGCTTTCCACTAGATTTTGGGGCGTGGCTGTGGGGATTTGTGTTCGTTCAGCTACAAGAGCATTAGTGAGGTTGAGGTCAGGCGCTGGTGATGTCGGGATGTCGACAAGGCTCCGGTTCAAGTTCATCCCAAAGGTGTTTAGTAGGGTTGCGGTCAGGGCTCCGTTCAGGGCCCTCGAGTTGTTCCACTCCAACGTTGTCTTCAAACCGTGTCTTCACGGAGCTCGTCTTGTGCACAGTGGCATCGTCATGCTGGAACAGATCCTGGCTTCTTCGTTCCAGTGAAGGGAAATTGTAATCCTACAGCCTACGAAGACGTCCTATACAATTGTATGCATGTAACCATGTTGTAACAGTTTGGGGAAGAACCGCATATGGATGTGATGGTCAGGTGTCCACATACTTTTGGCCATCTAGTGTCTAGCACAGTAATAGAGTTCATATTTAATCCAAAATACAACAAACATCTGGTTTAGGCCACACCTAGTCTGAAAATCCTCAGAGGTTACCCGATATTAAAAGGTTCAGAATGTTCCCTCCGATCGTAATTTTGTGGATAAACCCAGCGTTGACCTTAACGTCCGATAACGGTGTTTATAAAGCCGGCGAATGCCTCCTGACCGGCGTGATTAAAGACGTGTCCTTGAATCGATCGCTCTCGTCTGTGAGGTTGTGTCTGCAGGGTCAGATTGTCTTTCAGAGCATGACCTGCTTTAGCGAAGCAGAGCTAAGCGAGAAATCAGCTCTAAACGTTTGTTCCGTTATTAGATGTTTTTATTACGCTCTGTAATCAGCAAATCGTGTCTGGGTCAATTGGGTTTCTTCCAGGATTTCACAACCTCCTGTATGTTTCGCAAAGACGTGCCCCGACCAGACAAAAAAAAAACAAACGGTCCCGTCGTGACGCAGTTCGATGATATAAAGTTCAAGGGTCATTTGCTTGATTAAAACGTCGGTACGAAAGCATCAGGGAAGGAAAGTTCTTTTTCCTTTTTCAGCAACGAAACCAAGTTTCACACGAGTCTTTTAATACACTTAGCGAGAGACGCTGACTCACAAAAAACATCAGACCGGACACGTTTCTGGATTTTCTGCAAATCGAGCTGCACGTAAACAATCCTGAAGCTGAACAAACAAACGCTGGATATTTAGGGACCGTTTCTGAGTTCCCATTACCACACACACACACACACCAAGCAATTAAGGAAGCAAACTATCTTCAGGGTCTAAATGTCTCCCTTTATGGAAGTTTGCCTCATGGCATTGTCTTTACACTTCACCCACAGATTGAGACGTGATACAGCGGTTTTCCAGTCAGTAACGGAATGGTTACTGTGGTGTCCCATAACATAAACACACACACGTCCTTTCAAATAAGTGCTACCTTTAACACTACACCTAAGCTATTATCTCCTCAAAAGGGAAATAAAAATCTGCCTCAGCATGCTAGTGTACCACGGAGCCTTATACCGACAGACCGTGTACTCGGGTCATTAGATTTTACAACAGATTAAAGCCCTGAAGCTCCGAGAGCTGATATTCTGTATGATTTTGTATCTTTCCTTTAAGATTATGGACACCACGACAATAGTATATCTGGTTTTGGAGATCTCAGTCTTGTGTTTATCTAATTAAATGCTCTTTAGAAAGGTTATGTCCCGCCCCTGGGGGCGTGTCTTGCTCTACAGTAGCAGCTTGTTTACGGTAAACGTTTTTTTGTTGTTGGTGTTGTTGTTGTTGTGTTTTTGGCTGTGTGTCTTCACTGTGTTCTCTTTTCCAACCATCGCTTGGTTGGAGTTTATTCATTTGGATATTCGTTTGGACGAGGGCTCGACCTCGGCTCAGGCATGTCACGTAACTCCAAAGACACACGGCGTCTTGTCGTCTCGGATCGCGTCCCGGATAAAGTGGGTGAAGAGATGTTTACACTTGGGAGTAAACAGAAAGGAGAGCTTCCATGGTAGAGAAAATACTAATACACGAGAGCACTGTTAGGTTTAAAACTTCTATGGGACCTTTTAAATGTAAACCTTAAAAAAAAAATATATATATATATATCTGCGCAAAATAATAAATCATCAGGAACGACCTGAAACGTCTCTACACTTTTACCCTCATTACAAACCTCTGAATATGCGAAGTAATACGCCCCTCTATCACGTCATACGAAATATTTCAGCATTTCAGTGATTATTTAACAGCAGCCCAAGAATATTTATTCCTTTGAGAATTTACCGTTACCATAACAACCATGATTTTGTTTATCACTAGCTAGTTTCGCTCATTAGTTCATCCTCCAACGTCAGATGTGATTGGCCCAAAGCTGTGGCGCTTACGTAGTGACATCACAATCTGGACTCCTACGTACGTACAGTGGCTCCTCCCCCGAATGAGTTTTATACTGAAGTGCTGAGAAAGTCTCTGTTTTAAATAGAAAAATGTGCATTGAATGATGTAGAATTTTTTTTTTAACCCAAACACCAATCTGTATAATCAGTGTCAGCATCCAAGAGGAACTAATAATGTAATTAATTTAACTGAAAAATAAATGAATTAATAAATGAATTATTATTAGTAGTAGTAATATTAGTAATAATAATAATAATAATAATAATAATAATAATAATAATAATAATAAAATCAGGGTTTTAAGTTCAGGGTTATTTCTCTATTTTTAATTAATTTGTAACCTTTTTTTGAATAATTTGTGATTTATATTGTGGCGTCTCTTTTTGTCTTTGAGGTTGTGGCATACTTTTTTAATTAATTTGTAACTTCTCATTTTTTATTCATTTGTGACCTTTTTAAATTAATTATTAATTCCTTTTTTTGTTTAATTAACGTTGTTGAATAATTTGTGATTTTTCTATTTTATGAATTCTCTTTTTGATTTATTTGATTGCATTTTGAATTCTTTATTTATTTTTCATTAAAATCAATTTCTGTCTCTTTTTTTTTATTATTTCATTCGTGACGTTTTGATTCATTTGTGATTTTTTTTTTCTCTTTTCCGGATCGGTTTTTGACTTTATTTTATTTTGTAACTTCTCTTTATTATTTGTGGCGTGTATTTTTATTTATTTATTTATTTATTTATTTATTTATTTATTTGGAGTCATTTTTCATTCGTTTGTCATTTGATTTGTATTGCTTTATGATATCTCCTTTTTGATGCATTCGAAAAAAAAAAAAAAATTACAATAATTTACATCGCAAAAAAAAAAAAAAAAAAAAAAAAAAAAAAAAAAGGAACCCGGCCCAAACAGGAACCAAACGGATCTGTAGTTTATTTCACCAGATTGAGAAATAACTGGTAGAGTGATGACAGTACACACACTTGCATCATCATCACAGTACAGCCACATCATTACCCAAATCTAACATGACGAAGACATTCAATTAGTATTACTGATTCAATAATAAAGATTTTATTATTTATTTATTTATTTATTTATTTAATTAATTATTTTACATTTGATCAACAATAACCACAAGAGGAAAAAAAATCAGGAAATTAAAAATAAAACCATTTTAATTGTTACCAGTTCATTTGGAGAAAGATGACCAAATTCTCACGTCTAAATCCAAATTAACTGTACAAGACAAAGACTCTTTATACAAAGAGTCATTTGTATAAGATAATAACTGTATTTACTATTTACTGCATCATTTCTCACTCTTATGATTTGATTGCTCTTTTTTTCCCTTGTCCTGAGCGTTATCGTCCACGTGGGTTTTCACCGACTGAAGTACTTTACTTAAAATAAATCAAAGACATCCGCCTCATTCTCTCCTGCCTGCGCACAATCCTTCGCATCGATGGTTCGTAAAGCAGGCCATTATTCACTCTCAGGTTCTCATTAATGGCGAACGCGCTCGTCTATGCCTTAGAGGTCCGGTGACGGAGGAGGGGTGCAGGAGTGCATTCTGGGAAATGTGTTGTTGAGAATCACTAATGAAATGTCTTTCGCAGTACCCACCGACCCGATGGTTACCGTTCCCTTCTGAGAAAGCATCGCCCTGTTCGAAATACACCATCGTAATTCTTCGGTGACTGCACACCGGTGGTTTTAAATACACAAACCATCCTCATGACTCAGACGCCTTACGTTTCAGAGCGACACTTATAGGCTCCGTGAGTTTCACGTGAGTTCAAAACGTCTTTCAGAAATATACTTGGTTTCTCATAGTTATTATAATATTATAATATTTCACTAATCTGAAGTTCTTCAGTGCTTTATCTGGATCAGGAAAAGTGGAATGAAATCAAATTCCTTATCATTTACTTGAGTGTAAGTGAATGTGGGCTGTTTAAAGCGTGTAAAGAGGTGTTCAGATTAGAGGACATCTATGTGGGTACCGAGACCCCGAAGTCCCAATAAGCTGTCCCAAAAGTCTCCATACGCAGGGGACTATGTACACCAGCACCACCTCGGGTGTTCCTTCATCAGTTCTCGGTTGGTCCGCAACACTTCCAGTGTCTTTGAATTTGTTAATAAGTTTGGCAATGGTGTTTTATGTGTGTGTGTGTGTGTGTGTGTGTGTGTGTGTGTGTGTGATGTTCTCACCATGTTTCCTGTTAAAGTCTATCACGACCTTACGACAGCTTCCTGAGCCAACCAGGAGAAGTATTTCAGTATGTTCTTCTTTTGTCAAAGGCGTGCTTAAAGGTTATCTGGGTGTGTGTGTGTGTGTGTGTGTGTGTGTGTGTGTGTACACTATATATACTATATATTGGCACCCCATCCAGGGTGTGTCCCGCCTTGTGCCCCATGCCCCCTGGGATAGGCTCCAGGTTCCCCTGGATATATAACCCTTAAGAATATATATATATATATATAATATTCTTCTGTACTCGTGCGAGATGAGTGAAAACACGTGAACAGTTCTGCGAGACGTTACTGTTCCGACGTATTGTTTTTTCTCTTCTCAGTAGCTCACGTGGGTGAGACGATCAGCAACCGATGAAGAGCGAAGAGCGAGAATGGCGAATTTCTGATGGAAGTGCTCAAAAGGTCAACTGGTCGGTATGCGGTTCTGTGTGATGCGACATGCCCGACGTTGTTCCAGAGAAGAACTCGTATACGGCGCTGTTTATATGGATGCGTAGGCTAAGAAAAGCGATCTTCGCAATCGATACACGGGGAAAAAGTGGCGCTTCTGCTCTTCAGATCACCTTTCCCCTGTTCATTTCCCTTCTTCACTTCACTCCGCCTGCGGTTTGCACTCGTTCTTCCATGTCTGTTTCTCTCCGGGGCATTGACAGGGTAATAATCTCTATTATTACTATGAGCTTGTGTGTGCGTGCGTGTGTGTGTGTGTGTGTGCATGCGTGTGGTTGTGTGTTTGCTTTCTGACATTATGGAGACCATCCCATCATTGAGTCTGGAGCCCGAAGGAGAGACCTGCGCCACACACACAGCCCTGTTCATAACCGACTGCTCTGCTGCTCTCCTCTTCCCCTGTCAAGAGAACTCATAAGCAGGGAGTGAGATAGAGAGAAGGCTTCAGAATTATTGGCACCCTTCATGAGCAGACTTCTCTACGGTTAGTCATGTTCTGTCCCAGTTTTCCTACGCTTGTGTAAATCATTTAACAGTAATGTAAGTGGTATAGGATGTAGGGACTGGGTGTGTGTGTGTGTGTGTGTGTGTGTGTGCATGAAGTAATGAATGGAAACATACTTGACTCCCGTCTGAATAAGCGCTGTAAAGGTTATTTCTCTTCCATATGATGCCTCCATTACGTCAAATGACTGTGTGTCTTTCACCTGCATGCAAATGCTGAACTTCTGAATCATCTCCTTTAGTCGTGATCTCTCTCTCTCTCTCTCTCTCTCTCTCTCTCTCTCTCTCTCTCTCACTCTCTCTCTCTCTATCTCAGTCTCCTGCCTCCTCTCTGACTGTTCTCTCAGATTTATTTTCACAATCCGTGCACTCGCAATGATGAATTTCTCTCTCTCTCTCTCTCTCTCTCTCTCTCTCTCTCTCTCTCTCTCTCTCTCTCTCTCTCTCTCTCATATTCTCTCATGCTTTCTCTCTCTGTGAATCTGGCACGCATTATCTGATGTTCTCTCTCTAGCTGTTTCTCAAACCTCTGTGTGTGTGTGTGTGTGTGTGTGTGTGTGTGTGTGTGTGTATGTGTGTGTGTCTCTCTCTCTCTCTCTCTCTCTCTCTCTCTCTCTCTCTCTCTCTCTCTCTCTATCTCAGTCTCCTGCCTCCTTGACTGTTGTCTCAGATTTATTTTTGCAATCTGTGCACTCACAATGATGAATCTCTCTCTCTCTCTCTCTCTCTCTCTCTCTCTCTCTCTCACACACACACACACACACACACACACACACACACACTTTCTCTCTGTTTCTCTCTCTCTCATATTCTCTCACGCTTTCTCTCTCAGTGAATCTGGCACATGTTATCGGATGTTCTCTCTCTAGCTGTTTCTCAAACCTCTGTGTGTGTGTGTGTGTGTGTGTGTGTGTGTGTGTTAGTGTCTGTCTGTCTGTACACCACTTTTCCGTACCCGTAGTCACTTAAAAGTTATCTATTATCTGAGAACTTTGCAGTAGAGCTCGTGGAGTCTGGATATCTGGATCCATAACCTGCCTTTTAATGGAGATAAATTTTTTATAATCGCCAAACTAACAAACACCATTTTCCCCTGTTATTCCACACGAGGGATCGCGGGAAATCGATTCCAAGATGCGCTGCAGATTTCAGCACAGTGGAAAGACGCTGCCTCAACACAGATATACATGCACATAAGTAGAATCGCATCTCGGGATCCTCACTTCACTATAGGTTCGTGTCACATAATATATATATATATATATATATATATATACATAAAGATAGATACATATAGATACATAAAGAATCATTTTCCGATTGAATATTTATTGGCATCTTGAATCAAAACCTAATGGTGGAGATTGTCTTCGAGTCTATCGCACACCTCGTTCCCATCCTCCCTCCTCCTTCCTCCATTTCCCCCCTGGTATCGTGGACGTGTGTGCAGCAGAGGACACAATGGCCACACACACCACGTCTCCTCGTCACCGTGAGTGTGAACAGACACGTCACAGGCATGACCCAGCCAGACGTGACTGCTCGGGGCTGATATCCTCGTTGTTAATTGATTTCCCTTTTCAGAATGTGCGCGTAATTCATCATGTTTCCATCCAGGCCGCAGGGTGTGAGACGGGACGGAGAAAAGAGCTGCTGAGCGAGAACCGTGTGGTCTATAATTATATTACACACGTTCGCACGGCCGCTCCGAGGCGGTAACACGCCGCCGTAAGTAATGACACCATTCGATCACGAGCAACCGAACACGCACCTCTGATATTACACAGACTCTCACACAAACCCGTGTCTCTTCCGGCTCTTCTGATTGGACGTGTGTCCAGACAGTCTGTCGCTTGATTGGTTGACCTGCCCAGTTCCTCTTTTTGTTTTTTTTTTTGGTATCTTGATAATGTTTTGCATTAAAGGTTAATATCTCTACAACCGCTTTAGCCACTTTTTCAGGTCCTTCTGTCGAAATGTTCGTTCTCCGCGCAAGCAATGAGCCCTTTGGTGTAATATTTGTCAGCGTCGATCGGTTTACAAAATCATAACCGAGCGAGCTGGTCACGTTTTCGGTCCATTTGGTCATTACTCATATCGGTTAAGTGTGTTCCTCATGGACGTTAAGGGATCCGTTATTGGAGTGTTCACTGCGAGAACGGTGGAGAATTCCGAGGGTGGGGAATATCAGAATGCTCTGGATCTTCTAAGCGCTGGTGCCCTCTCCTGTCCGAGACTCTCACGTGGCCTCGGGTTCCTCGCTGTTTCGAAACGAAACTCTCGCGTTCCTACGTCCGTCGATTTCCAGGTCGTTTACAGACCCAAATAAAGTGTGGAATA
Organism: Ictalurus punctatus; assembly: GCF_001660625.3. Lineage (NCBI taxonomy): Eukaryota > Metazoa > Chordata > Actinopteri > Siluriformes > Ictaluridae > Ictalurus > Ictalurus punctatus. The sequence continues at coordinate 2,374,178 of NC_071284.1, forward strand.
ATTTCAATATTTCCTTGATGTTTTTTTTTTTTTTTCTTTTTCCAAGGCTTTATTGACATCTTCACACCATCAGCGTGTCTATTAAACACATTTAAACATCTTCCTGTTGAGTCTATATCCTTACAAAAGCATAGTAAAGCCTTGTGGTGATTAGGATATAGAATAAAGAAGTAACCATAGAAGTGCATTTTATATTTAATGACATATAAACTCTATAACTCACATATAAATCGTACGGCATTTTAGGTTTATTTCTAATATTCACCTCGATTTAATTTTCAGCATTAAAACACAGTACAGTCTTTAATAATAATAATAATAATCATCGTCATCATTTTAACTGGGCAGTAAGTTCTGCTCTTCATATGTCATATCGTTTACATCATTTATCGTCTATAAATTACACTCCATATCACATGATCACTGTTTTTTTTTTTGTTTGTTTTTTTACACACATGACAAATTGATGAACATTTCTCATTTCTGTCTGAGAGTTGTGGTATACTGAGAGGCATAGGACTGCCGGAAAGTCTGTGGTTCCTCCGCGTCTGACTCGGAGTCGTATCTCTCCTCCTCTTCTTCCTCTTCTTCCTCCTCTTCTTCCTCCTCTTCCTCTTCCCTGTCCATCTCCTGCTGTCTGCGGAAAGGTCTGTTCAGAGACTGAAGAAGAGAAACAGGTGAATGTTATCATTATTATTATTATTATTATTAGTAGTAGTAGTAGTAGTAGTAGTATTAATCAATCAATCAATCAATCAATTAATTAATTAATTAAAGAAGAGAACATCATACTTTTCGACCGTTTAGAGTGACGTTTAATGTCGTGGAACACAAGTTAGTTCCTGTTATCGGTTACGTTACAGCAGCTATAAACAGTAACGAAACCTAAAAAACAAAAAATTATCATCCAATCAGAATGGAGAATTCAACAGCGGCGCGTGTTTGAAAAAAACGTCCGTTACGAATGAGAATCTCTGATTCGCACTCACGCCTGGTGAAGATAAGATATATAGTCGGTCGGTTAAAACGAATATAATAGTAATACTATGAAATCTAAGAGAAGCAGAGAGTTCTTTAGAGTGATGCCATAGAAATAGAAGAACCCTTTTTCGGTGCTCTAAGGAAACGTGTGATTAACGGTGCCGGCAGGAAATGAAAAAAATGACCGTCGTATAGTAGTATGTTACGTGGGAGGGCTTTAGTGGTGGAACGTTTTGTGGCGACAACAAAGAATACTTCATTAACCTTGTTTAATTCTTTAAGGAACCAAAAAAAGGTTCTTTTATGTCACTGCTCTGAAGAACGTTTTCTAGCATGTTTATTTTGTAGGAGTGAATGCTTGAGTAGATTCTAAAGAGCTCTTAGGATACCCCCTCCACCCCTCTTTAAAGGTTTAACCATTCGGAGAACCTTGGAGGAACCTTTTTCTTTGTGAGAGAGAGTGTAGTGTTAGACCATATATAAATGAATAAATAATTCGTTCCATGCTCGAGTCACCTTTTTCGGCCGATCCGAGGTCCGCACGGGGTGAGAAAGGCTCGGCTGGTGAGTCAGTCTGAGTGTAGACTGAGTGGGACTCGAGTATTGAGGCACATTAGTGATAAGAGCTGTGTTTTCCAAAAGAGGGCCAGAAATCTGGATTTGGTTCCTGAAAAACTGCAGAACAGTTTTAGGACATCGTCTAATCAATTCTTTCACTTTTACGAGAACGATAACTTCGGTGATAATTCAGGAATAATATACGGGTCGATAAAATACAGTGTCAGGAAGAAAAAAAAACAACAAAGCACCTGGAACATCAATTGAGATTTTCTGAAGATGAAAATTAGGAATAGAATGATAATAAAATGTAATGTCTTCATCCATCCATCCAACCAATTGTCCATCCATCCCTCCTTCCATATATTACTTAATTTGTCCATCCACTTATCTATCCACCTAACTAGCCATCCATCCATCCTTCCGTATAACATTTCATCTGTCCATCCAGTTATCATCCATCCTTCTATCTATCCACCCATACATTCATCCATCCATTTTACCTTCCATATACAGCAATTTGTCTATCTATCCATTTATTTATTTATCTAACCAGCCATTTCTCCTTCCATCCATCCATCCATCCATACATGCATTCAACTGTCCACCTATCCATCCATCCTTCCTTATAGTATTTAATCTGTCCATGCATTTATCATCCATCCTTCTATCTATCCACCCATACATTCATCCATCCGTCAATTATCCATCTATCCACCTATATATTCATCCGTCCATTTTACCTTCCATATACAGCAATTTGTCTATCTATCCATTTATTTATTTATCTAACCAGCCATTTCTCCTTCCATCCATCCATCCATCCATACATGCATTCAACTGTCCACCTATCCATCCATCCTTCCTTATAGTATTTAATCTGTCCATGCATTTATCATCCATCCTTCTATCTATCCACCCATACATTCATCCATCCATCAATCATCCATCTATCCACTTATATATTCATCCATCCATCCATTCTACCTTCCATATATCAATTCATCTATCCATCCATTTATCTACTTATCTAACCAGCCATTTCTCCTTCCTTTCCTCCAACCATCCATTCAATTGTCCACCTATCCATCCATCCATCCATCCATCCCTCCCTCCTTCTATCTTTCTATCTATCTATCTATTGTCCCCTCAAAAAAAAGAGGGAAGAAGAGATTTCAATCATATACTGAGTCACTAAATATTCACCTCTAGATCTTTGTCAATGTCCATAGTTTCCAAGTTGTTGAAGGTGTGTGTATAAACCTCCAGAGCTTTGGCATGGAAGAGCATCTCCACCATGATGAACTCGGTGAAGATCCTCTGAAATAAGAACATCTTAGTAAGTTCGGTAAATGTATAACACGATTGTTATGTACTGTGCTGACGGGCCTGCACTTCTCGTGTACGCTGTGCTGGAAACAAATTTACTGACCTTTACATCACAGAGTTTCTGTCTCTGGAAGTCCATGATGGTCTCCTCCATTTGCCTGGAGCTCCTGTTGGCATTGCTGCTGGCTTTCTGCACGTTTGTTTCAGCCTGGGAAGGATTAATCAAATCAGGACATCCATGATTGAGGAACACAGATAATCAACAGTTCTGTAAACGCTCCATCTTACGTATGATTAGACACACTTACGATAACTCCAGTGGAGAAATCACAATCTGAAGCACGAGAGCAAGTCCAGCTCTGAACTAATTAAGGTTTTGGATTGACCTTGTCAAGGTCCTGACCTGAACCAAAGAAGTGGCCAAAGGTCCTCCAGAGTGACGCCAAAGCCTGATCTCAAATTACTGGAAGCATTTGGGTGCAGGTGTTGCTGCTGAGATTAGCGCAACCACTTATCACGTTTCGGGGGACGATTACTTTTCACACAGCTGATACGGGTGTTGCGTAACCGTCTTCCTTCGATAAGTACATGTACGTGTATACGCGAATCTCCTCAAATATTCAGTAAGTGTACACAATAAAATGTGCATTCGAAAAATCCAAATAAATTGACAAGAAACAGAATTTAAAGTAAAATAAAAACTAGAAGCACGCTTCAGCTAATTTTCTTGTTCTGGGGGTACCAATAATTGTGTCTTGCGTTAAAATATATATTTTTTTTAAAAAATATTGTTTCTTTTTTTTTTTTTCTTAGAATAAATTAATCTACTTCAAATAAAAAGTTCCATTTCTATCGTATTTTCAGTCCGACTGTAGATAAACATGGTCAGCTCCAGAATTATTGGCACCCTGGGTGAAGATGAGTTGTATAATAAATATTCATAATAATCAATATACCGGAAGGTTGTAGTAAAGTGTCGTACACTTGATAGATTTCCGCCCTCGTTACTGAGAATGATTGTTAAATGCTAAAATTAAAGACCACATTATGAAAATGATGTTTATCACAGATAGCATCCAGCCCCTCCATGTTTACCTGTGTCTGATGGAGTGGATTAAGGACACTAAGCAGCACTTCATATTGTTGGAGAGAAAATATACAGTAAATAGTCAACCTGAAATATATATATATATATATATATATATATATATGATAAGTGTGTGTATTGCTGCAGGATACGATGCTCTGTCTGTCCCCTGGGTTCTTCAGCCGGAGCTTTTCCAACCTCTGCAGCTCTTTCATCTCCCTGTTACGATCAGCACTAAACCTCTTCAAGTCTTCCTGGAAATCAGAGGTGCACATTCTTAATTGGAGCTTTTAGGCCCTAGCATTACGATGAAATATTATTACCACATGTATATATATATATATATATATATATATATATATATATATATATATATATATATATATATATATATATATATATATAAATAGCTCTCAAACATTTTAAAACACGCTACAGTGTCTTGCATAAGTATTCGACCCTGTTTAAAACGTTAAAACCTTAAACGTTTTGTTGTTACGACCTGGAACTAAAATGGACTTACTGTAACTGGGATTTTATCCCATGACTCCACTTGTGTGCAATTAAAGTGCCGCGTGACATCATAATAAACACACCTGCTTCTGGAAGGAGACATTACTGAAAAATAGCTAGAGTATGGTATGACAGCTACTTTAGAGGAGAAGCAGTCCTCTCTCTAGAGGAAGCCGTCCACTAAAATTTCACGCATTTATTTCTAGAACGAAGAAGCATTATAGATAAGCTTGAAATGAGTGATAATGTCTAGAAATAGGTTTAATGATCTTATATTTGGCTCTTATAAAGTTTTACTATGTTCAAGATATTTTGCTGCAGTAAGGTGATTTTTTTATTTATTACATTTTTTTTTTTGCAGTGCACGTAATGCGGAAAAGTCGAGGGGGAGGGGGTGAATACTTATGCAAGGCACTGTACTCGGGGATATGAAACTATCCTCATTAAGAAACTACGCTCTTTAAAATGACTCTCTCGTTCTTTACCGGCTCTGACATGTGCTTGTAATAGTGTGAATGCAAGGTATGGACTACATCAAATTTGCGTTAGATTAACTTGATAAGTTTAACTCACTCGTTTAGTTTTCACAATATTCCCGTACGCCTTTAACGGGGAGACCACGCGCATCTCCAGCCTCTCAACCTACAAAGACACAACATCAGCTACGTAAGGAGAAGCGATATTCCGAACGTTATTCAGGGGATATTTTCAAACATTTAAAAAACGGCCGTTAAAATCGTTTTTAATTTTGACCTGTATGCAACAATATGTATTTAAATGTCGTTAAATACGTCGATTTAAATGACGTATTTAACGCCAGATATTTGGTTATGATTGTAGTTTTGCATAATAAAATAGTACAAATACAAAAATGAAATAAACGTCCTGAAAATATATCTTTTACATATTAACGTATTCATTTTAATACGAGTATATTTTCCGTAGTCGCTACATTCGATTTTCATCTCGTCTCACCTCGGCCTGTCTGTAATCCTGCACCATGGCTAGATCTTCTGAGAGGTTCTTCAGGCAGATTCTGAGCTCAGGGCCTTCGGTGCTGGCGTATTCGTGCAGCTGCTGGACGAGGGAGTCGGCTTTGTCTCTCAGTTTAGCCGTTTTGCGGGTGTACGCGGCGAGCGACGTGCAGAACTGACCCATGTACTTTTCAGCGTTGCTTATTGTCAACTCCATACTCTTCAGCTGTGAGTCTCTGGGGAAAAAACACACACACTTATATGAATAGACAAGTCGAATTACATACGACTGAGCGCAAAAGACGAGCGAGGATTGAAGCACTTAGGGATGTGATGTTGTAGGACAATAATCAACGACGGGATGGTGTGATGAAGCTTACAATCCTGAAGCTGATTACTGTCCGATAACGGCACATTCCCAAATGTTTTATTCCTCTTACACCAAAGCAGCTTGAAGCGGAAACTCCTCTGTCCTGAAGACTGACCGACTGGTACAAAGCTCTGACACTGGAGACTCCTTCAAATCTTCAAATCTCCTAACACAACATTTCACCATATAATGATAATGATAATGAGTCTTTATGGGTCATGGATACATTACCGCACGGTGAAATTCTTTTCTTCGCATACCCCAGCATGTTAGGAAGTCGGGGTTACTATGTGCAGGGTCAGCCATGATACAGCGCCCCCTGGAGCAGAGAGAGTTAAGGGCCTTGCTCAAGGGCCCAACATAGCCTTTTATAGGAGACTTCATCACAGGAGTCTCCAACCTTTCTTCATTAAAGAGCTATTTTTTTGTTTTTTTTAAATGAAAGTGGCCGGGAGCTGCTCATGTCATACGATACTTACAATCTTTCACATAACGTATCATAACTCTCACATTAACAAACTGACATACACGTGAAGGAGTCAGAGAAGAAAACACAATCGGAGAATACAGTTCTTTTATGGAAAACAGCACGCGTTGTTATAGTTGTCTACACAGAACTAAACGGTTGTTTACGTATATACAGCAACGAAAGTCCAAACTAAATTAAACTGGAATATAAACAGGAATATAAAATGTCGGCCTGCGTTCTGAACTAAAATGTACACCAAAGCGCATGATGGGCCACAGTTATGACATGAAGTGCATTCGCGCTTATTTACAGTTAATCAGCTGACTGACGCTGCACTGATTCCACAAGAGAGGTATGTGCTGGTGTGTATGCACTTAGGTTCACTCTTACGCAATCCTTTAAACGTGCACCTGTCAGTCTTGTTCTGAATTTAGATTTGATCGCATTCATATCAGAAAACGCTGCTTCATAAAGGTATGTTGAGCCAAATCAAAGCAGATGCTTCGAGGGCAGCTTGATAATAGCCATCTGCTTTGATATGCGATCAAGTCGTCCTTAGCACAAATGTAGTGTAAAGGAACGAAAAGCGGTGCAACTTTCCTCACTTTCACACGCATTTATAACGGTCTGTCACAGCGTGAGGGTTCACAACGGACTCGGCGGGAGGATGCGCCAGTGAAGGTGACGTTAACGGTCGAAAACTGGGCCTGATGTTAGCCTAGCCTACTTCGTGGGTGTGCAGATATTACCAGCTAATTGACGTTCTTAAGAACCAACCAAGCCATGGTATGATGATTTCTATACTAAGCTAAGGTCAGCTACTATTTATGTATCTAGTTACTCAGTGTCTGAAAAAAAAAGCTCGTATGTTCTGCTGAACTTTTCTACGCTTGGCTGCAGTCTCCATTTCTTGCAGACTGAGCGGCTAAAATATATCAACGATCTTGCGTTGAGTCTGGGCGCGACCAAGTGTACGACTGGAGGACACACACACACCTGTTTTCCTTAACAGACGGAAATATATTAAAAAGGAATAGACGTAAATAAATAGAACGGATGAAGAAAAGACAGATCCGTTGGCGGGGTTCATTAAAGGGGGACGTATAGAAAATATTTTGTATTGTATATTAGGGGGACAGAATGCGTGGTTACACCTACGCTCGATTGAAAATTTGGAGTGACGGCCGATGTGGCAAATAAATACTACGTTTTCATTGGAGGGGGCGGGATAGGAAGTGGTATAGCCCACTCTGATTGGATGAAATCGGAAAGCGTCTCCAGAATGTCTTTGCGACCTACGTGTCGGAGACCCCTGCTTCAGGACATGCCGTTATAGGAAAATAATCAACTTCAGGGTGGTAACAGTGACTCCACGTCATGACACCGCCCTGTTGTGGATTAATATCCTATAACAGCACGACAGGGTGTGTTTTATCGCTCATAGTGCTGTACAGTATATCTCCCAGCTCTAATAAAAGACAAATAGGTCGATGGAAGAGTATGTGCCTTAAAGAGTTTCCATTTGATGTTTCAGATCGGACTTCGGAGATATTAAACGGATCATTTGGAATGGCACTGGAATTGTACACAGTATGTTGTACAGTATCATAGTATTACGAAGATGACCTAAGCAGGTCTGTGAAGAATTTGGCCTATTTTTCATTGTGTCACCGTGCAGGTAGAGTATGATATGCATATTTAATGATCGAATCTAATCATCATACATCATTCCAATTCAATCGTACCTGGAGAGGAGTGAAGAGGTCATGGTGGGATGAAAACTCGATTCTTGTGTTGATACGTGGTTCTTCGGGTCTTCTCTGAAGAGCAGGTCACCGAGCGGTTGCTGTGGAGATGACAACAAACCAACTCGTCAGGTTGCACGACTTCACCTTCTTCTTTTTCTTTTTCGCCACACGATGGCAGCAGAGTCATTCTAGTTGAGCTTTTCCTATATGAAGTGGATTGGACACAGGATTTTGGTGCATGTTTCTTTGTAGTGTATGATTCTTTTGCATCGTTATGTGATCGCACGTGTATGTTTATCTGTATCAGTGTGTAACAGTGATGAACAGGGTGTGGTGTTCAACCAGGTTTTGATGCTTGAACTGAGTTTCCCTTGAGGACTGTTGTTGTGATCAACGCTGCAGATGAGGAGCAACAGATCCTCCCTAAGGTACATATTAATGATGTGTCGTTCGCAGAAGAGTCAGTCCCGTGAGTCGGTTCTTTTAGGCGAACACGAGAGCCGATACGCAGCGTAATGAATCAGTTCGCTTTCGTGAATTCATAATGTAAACATCTGAGTTGTACGTTAGTGCGAATTTATTTATCGAAGTTAGTGTGGGGTTTGTTTGTTTGTTTGTTTGCTTGCTTGCTTGCTTTACACAGTGCAATGCAAAGCAGTGCTGATTTGTTAATTAGAAGGTAAAATAAGATTTCAGAACAGAACAGTTGAAGCAATAGCTGGGCGGAAAAACAAAACAAACAAACAACAACCCCAGAACAACCATATCCAAAATATTGCGTAGTTTGTCTGTTTAGAGAAAAAAAAAATGGCAATGACTCGTTCAGGAGCCGAAAGAGTCGACTCTTATCGTGCGTGGAAAGATTGTAATTGTTACTTTGTGGTGAAACTCTTTGGGATTTCCTTTGAGCCCCGACTTGGGGGCGTGTCAGTAAGAAAACATGGCGGAATCAATGGATGCGACCTCTGTGGTTGATGGTAAATTTGTTGAAATTGAATGTTTACGATAAAACAATCGAATCGCCTGGACGAAACATGATAACATTGTACGATTACGATATGAACTTTACAGTAGCTTCATAAATTGATTAAAGATTTTTTTTTTTTTAAACCAGACACACACACGGACACACACACACACCTGATGCACGTTTGTTGTTCATTTTGTAGAACTACAGTTTAAAAACGGCTGTATTTTTTTTTGTAGTTAATTAAGAGAAGGTACACTTCTCGCCATCTCGCGCCAACTAGACTGATCTGAATGCACCTGACGTCGCAATTACGACTTCCCAACTCGTAAATACGAACTTCCCAGAAGGACTCGAACCCACAGTTATTTGAGCTGACTCATTAAAAAATAGCCAAACACCCCATCACTAGTCCACGTGCCTGCACGTCAGATTATACGACAGATTCTCTCATCATAGTCCTACGATCCTAAAAAAAGAGTCCTTTTCACATTTTGAATCTTTTGATCCAAAATATCTGACTTTGTGTGCAAAGGCGCGTAATTGTAAGCGATCTGGGTTCCGATCTTATTAAAGACTTACGGACTTGATTGAATTAGAAATGTTCAGACCGGCATCAGGTTATAATTCACGTATATCTTATTTCCTTTTCTTTCCCTAGCAAGCCATGGCATTAATACCAGCGCCAGTGCTCGGCCTCTTGGATTCTTTATTTGCTGTAAGACTCCGAATCTGAGAGTTCACCTTCAGCCCGACTCACAAGACAGGCGGCAGATCGTAATTCATCGCTGGCGTCTCTGCGTGGCTTGTTTTCTTTTCTTTCCTGTCCGGTCTCTCGAATTCCGTCCTCTCCCATGTCGCTCTCGGGGATGTGATGAGGTCAGAGCGCTTCCTGACGTGAGGACAGCGGCTCTCTGATGACCGTGATGGAGGAGGTGAGTGTTTACAAATGAGGAGAGAGTGAATTCCTGCCAGACCTCAACCATAATACAAGACTAAGGCTGTCCCTGGACACACACACATACACACACACACACACACATGCATGATCAGAACAAGCCAAATCCTCAGGCACGTTTTGCGAGACACAAACACGCGAACACACACTGCGGTGATGACGTCGAGGACGGAGGCGCCGCTAAAAAATGCGAACGTTCTGTATCGTCTCTTATGTTTGGAGAGATACGATCAGGACCAGTGTACATCAACAGATACACACGGAAACTTATTTTCATTCAGACTCGTACTACAACGAATGCACGCAGTTCACACCATCGTGGCGGCCATTTTCTTATTTATTTATTTATTTATTTATTTATTTATTTATTTATTTATTTAAAGTGTTGCTCTCGAGTCTCCAAATTTTTTTGAGGCTACGATACCACCTTTAAATGCTCTTCAAACCTAAGTAACTCTTTTTTAAATTATTATTATTATTGTTATTTTAGAAAACTATAAAAGAAAGAACGCGTAGCAAATAACGTTTTACGCTATAAAACGTATTTAACGTACAGTAGCGTCTCCAATATGTTCCAGAATGTAAAGGGACATTTACATTTACAGAATGTAGAGGCATGTTTTTATGAAACGAGTTCGTTCTTGTTATGTCTTATGTTAAACAGCTATAAGCAGCTTTATGTTTACCCGTGTGTCTTCTTTTCTCGCTCATGAAGTTCCTAAGACACAAAAAAGCGTGCTATTGAGAAACCGCAAAGCTCAAACTCCTCTGCGTTGAAGATTTTCCGGTGACGTAAACAAAAGAGTCGAGTTTTTTTGTTTTGCTATCACACTGAAGACATGTAAGACATGTCTGATCGATGACGATGTCAGGCGACGTTTATTTTTATTTCTGTCTGCATCAAAAAAGAGGCCGGAGTTTGGGGATCATGATCAATGGCTTTCCTGTGAACAAGAGTGTGTAAGGGGGGGGGGGGGGGGGGGCACTGGGATTTATGTAAGAAGTAATAAGGTTTAGTCGGCCGAAGTGGAGAGACAGACAGAGAGCAAGTCAGAAAGTCTGTATCGTAGGCCGGTGGGAGCGATTACGCCGTCAGGAAGCCGTGTGTAATACATTAAAAAGCGAGAGAGATTTATTTTTATGTGTGCGCTGATCAGTAAAACATGCAGGCCCATTACATTCATGAATTAAGAGCTGAACAGTAGAATATTAGATTTCACAGATTGTAGTCTGGCACTCGCTGCTCCCTTTATGACTACTGATGTCCTGTGATTGTGTGTGTGTGTGTGTGTGTGTGTGTGTGTGTGTGTGTGTGTGTGTGTGTGTGTGCGAATAGACCTATATATATCAATTGCTACACCAAGCTGACCCTTTTTTTCACATCTGTAGGACCTCAGGAAAGTGGTGTCCCCACAACACATGGGTGGGACTACTGTCCCCAGAATGTTATAATTACAAGAATGTGTGTGTGTGTGTGTGTGTGTGTGTGTGTGCGTGCACTATTCTTTTAATACACTAAACATCTATACTTCTTTCAAAAATGTTAAATGTCTCCTTATAGGAACAACAACATGCAACTGATTGTGGTTAACGTGGACCTTTGAAAGAGGACCTGTGATTGTGTGTGTGTGTGTGTGTGTCCTCGCTCTGCGTGTGTATGCGTGTCTAGGTTGGCGTCAGGGCAGGCGTTGCGGTCAGCGTCGCCGTGCCAACAGTAACAGACTCTAAGAGTGTGTGTGAAAGAGAGCTTTTCACAGGTCACTGACACACCGAATGATTTCCTCGGCCTCCTCATACCCTCCGTCTGTCAGCCACTCACGGGTTCTCTTCTCAAATTCGGCTCTACTTAATGTTCTCTCTGGATCCTCAGACGGTATTTTAATTCTGAGTGTCTTTTTTTACTTCTTCTACACGTACACATTTAGAAAGAAAGAAAAAAAAAAAAACAGTCACCCCCAGAAAGATCAAATATAGAACCCTTGACGGTTCTCTTTTTGTTTCGCTCTGGAGGAAATGCTGAGGATTAAACGTTCCGTGCGGAACCCTTTCAAAGAGGATCACGTGAGAATAAGACTTCACATGAGAATAATCACATGATTCACTCGTTGAATTTTGCGATCATTCACGTTATGCTTCATTTTCATGTACACTCGTGTACACTCTTTACACGTGCTGCAGGTGTTCTTTTTTTTTCTCCACGTGTTAATTTTCCACATCTAATGCACGTATTTGTATTTTCACGCTATTATTTTTGACGTGATCAATTCTCACACGTTCGAACGTGCGGTTTTATTTTTCACGCATTATTTACACCACGTCACATTTCAGGGCCTACAATGTTGAAATGCACCTGTTCACGTGATCGCGTATTAGTGACGTTCAAAAGCGTGTGATTTTTTGCAATCCTTCAAGTAAGCTAAGAACCCTTAATGAGCCCAAGAACCCCTTATATCGAACCCTGATATAGAGTGTGTACTGTAGTCTCAGGGCGTGTTTACGTGTACGGGATTTAATTATAAACCCTGGTGTTTACTTCATCAGCAGAATCGCATCGGAACACACTAACTTCACTCGGACCAAAAGCATGAACAGAACCACTGATCCAATAACACTGCCGAGTGGGAGGCGGTCTCGGTCTGCTTAGAAACAAACCCGAGAGAGGTTCTACTGCAGTGAGAACAGATCGGCTCGACCGCAGGAACTAAACCAAATACATTACGGGTTGTGGGCGCTTTTTTTTTTCTTTTTCAAACACACAAGCTGACACATGAGACGCAGACTGATCCAGAACCATAGGCAGAACCTTTGGGCCAAACCGAGCAAAAAAAAAAAAAAAATCCTGCCAGAGTTACAAAAGCTTCATTAACACAGGTTTTCTTTGTGCGTATGCGTTTTTTCTTTGTCCAACGTGTTTTCTATCTCTTATATCACAACGCTTTGCCGACGATGACGTGTTTTATTTATTAAAGAAAGACCCGTCGTACTTTTTATCAATCGCGTTCAACATTCAGGAACGTCCGCACAAAAAAGTTAGTTCCTGATCTCCCTTACGTTATAGCAGCTACTGTATAAACCGTTATTCTTTCACCTGCTTCTCCGTTTTTCTCTCTCCTGACATTAATAGGACAAAAAACGCGGCTTTTCATGGTAATGAGAAACCGTAAAATCCTGTACTGTACTCTACTGACACTGGAGACTCCTTCCGTAAATGCTACGTAAACACGTCCTAACAGGAAATTTCACCATATCGACGATTACAGATTTGTCTATGTTAAATAATACAGTCCCCGTAAATGAGCTGTTACTATAGAAACGATAACATATTTGAAAGAGTGCATTGATATAAACCTGTGATTTGCACAGGTTTCGACAAGTTCTGACCAATCAGATTTGAGAATTCAACAGCACTGTGGTTACTGACTCTAGCAAGTTAATAACTCTTACGTTGTACATTATACTGACTGTCATAACTCTCTCTGGCGTATGATCTCCAGCACAGCCGGAGTATTGATCTTTAATGCATTATGTGTTTCCCTGCGCTAACCTCTTTCTTCCTGTTCTGTTCGTCCTGCTGTGAAATGGCCTCTCCATCCCTCCTTCATTTTCTTCCTCTTCCTCCGCCCCTGTAATAATCTCCCCTTGTCCCTCGTGCCAAACCAACCTTACGTGTGTGTGTGTGTGTGTGTGTGTGTGTGAGGGAACGTGAATCCTGCATGATGTTTCCACTGCTACTCGGATGAAAAGTTTCCCTTCGCCTCGGAGCCCCCTCGACCTAAATAAACACTCCTAATTGGCTGTGGAGCCCCAGTAGTCTGGCATTTCGGAAAGTCTTGCAGAGAGAAAGAGGGAAACCTGGTCCAGAAGTGTCCTGCTAGTTTGGCACAGTGAGTGAATGAGTGTTTGTGTGCGCTGTGGTTTTAGTGAAATCTTCAGCTTGCACTAAATAATAGGTTTTGTTTAGTCATACTTAAGCCTGTTTTAGACTGTGCAATTACAGTGGTCTTTTAAGAATCTTACTTGTCACACTGTGTGACACGATCCCAATAAAATTCTTGGCCGAATTCGATGACGCACCGTACGATAAAACGCGTTCGCCATAATCGTCGGATTAATAAAAGATCCCGTAACAATAGGCCTGCAATCGTTTTTACAGTCTGTCTTACGTCATGAATCAGTGCCACCCAATTCTCGCGCAGGAAATGGGCTCGTCTAACCAGAAACATTTATCAAAGTGAGCTTGAGGTAATAAGAATTTGTTTCTGTTTCCCTTAGCATGTCTCGTTTATGTTTCGCCATCTCCGCTTCCATATTTGTAGCTGTCCTGTGAGTTTTTCATAATCCTACAACAGGGGTGTCTAAATTCTGGCCCCAGTACCAAATCCGGCCTTCGGACAGATTATATACTGGCTGTTAGAATGTATGATAGGTGCTTCCTACCGCCCAACACATTGCAATTTTTCCTTTCACCTGATGGTGGCAGCAGGACTATGTTAACACAGTTAGCTTAAAAACATTTTTTGACTACTCCTGCAAATTAATTTACAGAATGATATTTAATCATGGCTACAGACGAAACGTGCAAAGGTAACAGAGAGAAGGAGCGATTACAAAAGAGCTGGAACCCACTAAGCGTGTGGAATCTTTCATGAATCCTTGAAAGAGCCCTTAACTAAAGTGGATTCGCAACCAAGTATTCAAAATGACAATTTCATTTACGATATTGTTAGTTTGTCCAATTACCTTTGGTCCCTGAGGAGGGTTAAAGGGGACCAAATATAAATATATTCACCTGATTTGGATGTAAATGCCCTCAAATATAAGCGGAAAATCTAGGGGCGCAAATACATTTTCACACAGGTCCAGTTGGTATTGGAGAACTTTTTTGCTTCAATAAATAACATTGTTAGTCGTACAGGCTCCAGGAGTGAGGGATTGGAGAAGAAGGCCTCATTCTGGAGAAGTGCAGACAAACAAAGAGATGAGGGGAAATAAAACTGGAGACTCTGGCAAGACCCACTGCTGTTCATTTTATCTCCCCTTTTTATAAGCCCAGTTTTATTGGCTTCATACGGCCACATGAGCCAGATGGAGTGAGAGAGAGAGAGAGAGAGAGAGAGAGAGAGAGAGAGAGAGAGAGAGAGAGAGAGAGAGAGAGAGAGAGAGAGAGAGAGAGAAATCTAAAGACCATAGTAAGGAATCTGACACTAATTGCACAGGCTGTCAATCTTGTAAAGCCGTCATAGGGGCTTGTACATATCTGTGCTCATATTAGAGAGTGACAGATTTAACGAGGTGTGCGAGAGGAGAGATTTAAGAAGATGAGGGGTTTAACTGTGTATTTTATTACCAAGGATAAAAAGAATGGTTTTGTGTGAAATTGTTGGTGTCTGCTCGTATAAGTTGCAGTTATCACAACATATGTTTATACAACTACGCTGAACTGTCATAGCCGACGATGGGTAGGTATACATGTGTGTTTCTGTCAGCGAGCAGCTCAAGGTTGCAGGATGAAGAACTTCTGAGCCTCAGGATGACAAATCTAAGATTGTAGGGCTTAAGATGGTTGGAATAGGAAGAAAGGCCTTAGAACGGCAGGCTTCAGTTCAATGGCAGGATCGTGAGCTTGTATACATCATGAATTCAGGACTAAGAACTTATGGGTCTTTGATGGCAAAAGTAGGCTCAAGATGGAAGACGTAGGAACTTAAGGAGTTTGTGGAACTTAAAATGGCAGGAATATGAGCATTTGGGCCTCATTCACCTCAGGATGGCCAGATACAGAGCTTATTGGACCTTAGGATAGTGAGAATTGGAGCTGGTGGGTCACAGGATGGTTAGGGGTAGGAGATGCTGGGGACCCTGAGAGGGCAGGAGTAGGTGATGTGGACCTTGAGATGGCAGGAGTAGGTGATGTGGACCTTGAGATGGCAGGAGTAGGTGATGTGGACCTTGAGATTGCAGGAGCAGGTGGTGTGTCCCTCGGGATGCTGGGAGGAGAAGGTGGTTCACCTCATGATAGCCAAACACGGAGCTTGTATACCTTAGGAAGGCAGGAGTAGGAGCTTGTGAATCTTAGGATGGCAGGAGTAGGACTTTTTGGACCTCAGAATCACAAGAGTAGATGGTGTGAACCTCAGAATGGCAGGAATAGAAGCCGATGGGTCTCAGGTTGTCAGGATTAGGAACTTGTGGACCTTAGGATGGCAGAAGTAGGAGCTGATGGGTCAAAGGATGGCAGGAGAAGGAACTAGTAGACCTCAGGAAAGCAGGAGTAGCAGCTAGTGGGTTCCCAGGGGATTGCAGAGGTAGAGGCTTCTGGACTGCCAGGATATGAGCTTGCATACCTTAGGATGGCAAGAGATTTAACGAACAGACCTTAGGATCGCATGAGTACGAGCTTCTAGAATTCAGAAAAGCAGTATTAGAAACTTGTGGGTCATTGGCTGGTGGGAGTAGGAGCTTATAGAGCACAGGATGACAGGATTATGACTTTGTAGAACTCAGGGTAGCAAGATACAGAGCTAGTAGACCTTAGCAGGAGCAGGAGTAGGAGCGTGTAGGTCTCTGCAGAGAAACAGGAGGTTGTGGGCCTCAGGCCGGCTGAAGTAGCGGCTTGTAGCTCTCAACATGTAACAAAAAGGATACAGATTCCAGCCTTCATTTCTGTTGGATATGACCTTGTGTTGGCCAGAGACAGAACTCATGATGGCAGTGTGTTACTACTGATGTCACTGTGTTTGACTAAACTTGGCTGAGTGGCCTTTCCCAGCTGGCCCTCTCTTCTCTCTCTTTCCCTCCCTCCCCCATCTCCTATGAGAAGCTCAGCCTGGCAGCTCTTGTCTTTTGTGTCCTGCTATGAGTACAGCTCTGAATAGAGCACAGAGACTGAAAAAGAACCTTCACTGCAGCCAAATGTTTGTTTTTTTTTTTTCCTTTTCCATCAAGTGGGGTTTGGGGTTAGCGCTTAAACTTATATCCCCATGGATGCTGCTTTAGATTCTGTCATGAAAGTAAGGGAGAGACAGAGGGGGAGAGGGTTTGGAGCTCAGCCTTTGGACGGGGTTTTTTTTTTTCCTGCACATGTGTGTGGGTGAAGGTTTGGATGGGTACGGCTACAGCGAAAGTGTTGACATGGTGGGGATGTGTGAGTGGTTTGTAATGGAGGAACTGGCAGGTCATGCAGGCCACAACTTTGCTTCCTCACCAAGCCAAAAATCTCTCTGGTCCACTGCGTGTCTACAATAGGAATGATGCAATGAGGCTACGCTTTTACGATTGAATTTTAATTGAACGGATGTCTATGGTAAGGGCACAGCCATTTAAAATGTATGAATGACAAGAGCTTTGATGATGATGCTGATAATATACAGTATATTTAATAGTTTTTCAAACAGAAATTAAGAATACATCTAATATCGTATTCAATTTTACGGGTCAAAGATGGGCCGAATCCCATTTAAATCTATATAAAAGGAATAAAATTGTATAGGAAGTCAGTAAAATGTTATGAATGGAATAAAGAGAGACTTATCATTTTATTGAAAGGAACTCCAAAGGCACTCTAAACGTGTCTCACAGTCTAATATATAATGCCAAGAGCGTTTGTGGTCTCCCTGTTTCACTCGCTTGCCTACTTATCTTCTATCTCCATTGAAGTCTGGGTTCATATACGTCTATGTTCATATACGTCTATGTTAAATTGTTAGCAGTTACTACATTCATTTTTGTCCCTTTTCCAAACAGCAGAAATCAAAAGAAAAAAAATCATTCCAGATGATGAAAGGAAACTTGTCAGCTCAGATTAAAGCTGATTTAAGGCAGTGTTGCTTTGGATGTTCATCAAAGCATCATTGTGTCACTCTTCCGTATTTGATTACTCGTGCTGTGTACATCTTGCGGTGGCCGTATAGTGACTTTGGGTTTTAGTTACAGCCCACAGTTCTCATTTCACATAGACATGTACGTGGTTTCGAACCATTCTGAATGTTTAGCAATGCTGAAAACTTTATCTGCTTGGACTGATTTGTTATCCATTTGAGGTCAACATGATGTTTTTTCTTACCCTCTGCTTTCTTATTAGATGCATCCCTCAAGGTTCAGTATCAGGCCCTATGGATTTGTTTCAACATTAGTCCAGGATAGCTTTCTCCAAGTTCTTGGGGGAACTCTTTCAAAATACTTCTCAAAAGGGCATTATCACAATACTTGGCTCCGCACCCAGAACCTATTCTAGGCTCATTTGGGAGAGGGGCTCATAACCGCAGCTTTGCTTTCAAGTAGAACAGTGGTGTCCAATCTTATCCGGAAAGGGCCGGTGTGGGTGCAGGTTTTCATTCCAACCAAGCAGGCGCCACACCTGAATCTACTGAAAGCCAAGCTCAACTGATTAAACAGGAGGACTCAGGCGTGGCTCTTGCTTGATCGGAATGAAAACTTGCACCCACACTGGCCCTTTCCGTTTAAGATTGGACACCCCTGCTGTAGAAGAATATATTCTGAATTGTGGATGCACCAGTGCACTAGTCCCATAAACCCTTTCCACGTCATCACGAATCTTGAATAACTTGATCAGTTTAACCAATCACGTAACTGCTGAGAGTTGATAGCTTCGACACCTGATGCAGACCACACCCTGTTGAAGTGAATCCCAGACCACCATTTTCCAAAGAGCCAGGGATCAGTTCTCCGGACCGCTCCTGATCTCAAAAACAACTTTCACATTTCACCAGTTAAAACGACCTTAAACGTTCTACTTCAAACCCTACGATGACAGACATTCAGCAGTGCTTTTGCTAGATTCCAGGATAAACCCATTAACCATCCAACACTTTGTGTAGGTGTAAACATTGTTATAAAGTTACTGCATTTATAGAGATTTTTTTTATTAGCATTATTATTTAAAAAAGGATTTTTTTTATGATGGTAATTCGTCATTCAAAAATTGTGGTGGGGCAGCATGGGGCACTGTTTCCTCATGTCCAGTGATGACTACATCCCTTTCGGACCAGGTTTTTTTCTTTAATGTGGTGTGAGTGAGCAGTCAGATATGTATGAAGACCACCACTTTCATTGTGTTACACCCCTAACTGGCACGGAGTGAAGTATTTATTGTGAAAACACACTTCTTCCCAAGCCTCTTGATTATACCGCAAATTAACACCATCCAATCCAAACGTCCCTCTCACATTGTCCCTGAGGTTGTGTATTTGGGAGGCCACTAAAAGCAACCTGTCACTTTATGGAAACTTAAGAAGTACGGTCTAGTGTTTGTGTGTGTGTTTTTGCATGTGTATAGGAATGTTGATCTGAGGTTGGGGGGGATGCTCTAAAGGACGCTGGGATTTTTTTTTCCACAGACGACGTCAAGTCGTCAGTATTTACCCCGGCAACTGACTGTGAGAGAGGGAGAACGTACAGAGAATGGAGGGAGGGAACAGTGCGAGCTTCTTCCGAAAGGGGCAGGCGGCCAACATCAACAGCCGACTCCAGTAGGTCGGCACAGGAAGAGAGAAAGAAAGCGAGAGGGGGAGAGGGAGAATGAGTGCGGGCCCAGAGCCTGATTTGTGTGCCTGCTTTTTTGTGTGTTGCGGTTTGTGTTCAGGCTCCATGGAGCTCCTCCAGCACCGGCATACATTCCTTTCCCATTATCCTTCGCTCTTTATGGGCACGCACACAATCACACATTCCAGCCTCTCTTCTTCTGATCACGGTTTGGCTACAAGGAGGGGATATATTTGAAAAGCGTTGCTGGACATTTGTTGGTATGCATAATGATGCCATCAAATTTATGTATCTGACTCACACAACACAGATGTACTTCACATCTTCATTCAGGTCATGTAGGTCAACAGAACGCTTCTTTGTAATTGGTGAATATTCTAGCTTAAATTCTATATAAAATCTCTTCTCAGACAGGAAACTTTGGTCTCTGGTGTCTGGGCTTTGTAAAACAAATAAGGAGGTGGACCACCGACATCCAACCAATCAAGAGAAGGAGGATCCGGGTTGATCGTGTTGCCTGTCGATTCAGAAATCCCTGGTTCTTGTACTGAAATTTGGTGGTGTAGCTTCGGAGGGCGCACTTAATCGTCGGGTTTTTGGTTGATGTTTAAAACAGCTAGCAACGTCCGACAAAATCACACAACTAAGCGCAAGAACACTTTACTCATAAACCATTATCTTCAAGAATCCATTATTTCAAACGGAGTCTGTAGCATAGGCATGCAGAAACAGACAAGGCTAACCTATACGCAAAAATGAGAAAACAGGCGAGGGTGAGAACCAGGAAGTAATTTCTTGGAACAATGGGTAAACACAGGAACGCGACAGTCATGAGGAACCGACACACCATAATCCAAACTGGAAAGGAATTTGGAGATGCCACTGGGGATGCAATGAGGAGACAAAATGCACACAAGATGGTGGAGGAGATGCTTTTGGTAGGAGCACACCTATTGACCATAGTGATGACGTCCACCACCCAGTGGACCAGCCTTGGATTAGACAAGAGAGCACTTTGTATCTTCCTCCATAACAGATAGATAAACAGATCTGAGTATCAAATGGTCTAAATTGTACCATACCGTGTGTAGGCTCTGCGACTGCCCTACAGGCTCCCATTCAGGAATGCTGCATAATTGGGTGATCTGACCTTCGCCAGACATTCCAGATTGAACCAAAGGGTCATTCCAGAGTTAGGTCACCAGGTCATTCAGTTCAGCATCTTGCATGGGCTCATAAGGACAGCACAAGGGGCTAGATCGCATGACCGGCTCTTGGGGAATTCTGGGAGTTCGTGATTCCCCAGAGAGATGCCATCCACGGTACTTTGACTGAATATACACTACATGGAGTCTTACCACTGTCTAT
>NC_071284.1:2400000-2452500 GCF_001660625.3 Ictalurus punctatus
GCCTATTTTCTTTCCTCGTATGTAGCTGGCCCCGCCCTTTCTGGTGAAACTGAATGTGCCTTTAGAAGATCCCTTTCTACTTTTAAACAGGATCGTTAGTTTCCAGGCCAGAAAAATGTCCGTAAGTAGAGCAAGATGACGAGAGTGTACAACACGAGGCTCTGTATCTCTCCAGATTTCGTGATTTAGTAATTATTACACTGCTGGTTGCAAGCTTATTCACTCAGAATAGCCTTGTGTATATTTACTGTCTATATATATTTACATATTCATCCTGCAGCTTGATAATTAGCACAATGCTACTATTTCTGGTAGATGCTAAACTGCATTTTGTTGCTGAGTACCTAAGTTCTATCTATCTATCTATCTATCTATCTATCTATCTATCTATCTATCTATCTATCAACTCTACAAGTATTGGCACCCTATCTATCTATCTATCTATCTATCTATCAACTCTACAAGTATTGGCACCCTATCTATCTATCTATCTATCTATCAACTCTACAAGTATTGGCACCCTATCTATCTATCTATCTATCTATCTATCTATCTATCTATCTATCTATCTATATATCTGTCTATCAACTCTACAAGTATTGGCACCCTATCTATCAACTCTATAAGTATTGGCACCCTATCTATCTGTCTATCAACTCTATAAGTATTGGCACGCTATCTATCTATCTATCAACTCTACAAGTATTGGCACCCTATCTATCTGTGTGTCTATCAACTCTACAAGTATTGGCACCCTATCTATCTGTCTATCAACTCTACAAGTATTGGCACCCTATCTATCTATCAACTCTACAAGTATTGGCACCCTATCTATCAAGTCTATAAGTATTGGCACCCTATCTATCTATCTATCAACTCTACAAGTATTGGCACCCTATCTATCTATCTGTCTATCAACTCTACAAGTATTGGCACCCTATCTATCTGTGTGTCTATCAACTCTACAAGTATTAGCACCCTGTCTATCAACTCTACAAGTATTGGCACCCTATCTATCTATCTGTGTGTCTATCAACTCTACAAGTATTGGCACCCTATCTATCTATCTGTGTGTCTATCAACTCTACAAGTATTAGCACCCTATCTATCAACTCTATAAGTATTGACACCCTGTCTATCTGTCTATGAACTCTACAAGTATTGGCACCCTATCTATCTATCTGTCTATCAACTCTACAAGTATTGGCACCCTATCTATCTATCTATCTATCAACTCCACAAGTATTGGCACCCTATCTATCAACTCTACAAGTATTGGCACCCTATCTATCAACTCTATAAGTATTGGCACCCTGTCTATCTATCTGTCTATCAACTCTACAAGTATTGGCACCCTATCTTTCTATCTATCAGTAAGTAAGTGGTATTGACATAAGGAAGGAACGAACAAACAAACAAACAAGCGAATGGAAATATATAAGTAAGTAAATAAGTAAGTCAGTTGTGCATATATAAGCAGGGAAGGAAAGAAGGAAGTAGTTTGTAAGTAAGAAAATAAGGTAGGATGTAAGTAAGTAAGAAAGAATGGAAGGAAGTATTTAAGGAAGAAAGAAAGGAAGAAACAAAGGAAGTAGGTAAATATGGAGGGGAAGAAGGAAGGAAGGAAGGAAGTAGTTGGTAAGTAAGCAAGTAAGATGGGAAGTAGATGAGTATGTAAGGAAGTTAGGATGGAAGGAAGAAACAAAGGAAGTAGGTATAGAAGGAAGGAAGGCAAGAAAGAAGGAAGTAGGTAAGTACGTAAGTATGTGAAGAAAGAAGGAGGGAAGGAAGGAAGGACAGAAATAAGGAAGAAACAAAGGAAGTTGGTATCGAAGGAAGGAACGAAGGAAGAAAGGATGTAGTATTAAGTAAGCAAGTAAGGTAGGAAGTAGGTAAGAAAGTATGGAAGGAAGAAAGGAAAGATGAAAGGAAGGACGTGGGTAAGTAAGTAAATAAATGAAGTCATTCATACATATGTAAGGAAGTAGGTAAGAACAGCTGTTTATACAGGAACTGCTGTAAGTAATGAGAGTAAACCAGGAACTTGTTTCGTAGCTGTTCCACAACATTAAACAGATAAAAGTATGATGCTGTTTAATAAATAATCAACTGTAATCGTGAGCAGGTTGCTGTGGTATTAGAGGAACAAAACACTTGGGGACGTGATGTGTCATACACGCCTGGGCATGTCACTAGTCATATTTATTTATTTAAAGTGATATAAAGTGAAATTAAAGGGTTAGAATTAGAGATTTGATTAGATATTAGACATTTCAAACATTAAAAACTGCAGCTTTAAAATTGCTCTTAATGTTGGAATGGCAGCTCTGGACCTCAGGGGAGGACTATTATGGTATGCAAGATACCAGAAGAGATGTCATTTGCCAAAATTTGTGCGTGTGTGTGTGAGTGTGTGTGTGTGAGTGAGTGAGATACGGCATCTTACAGCAGTCTTATCCTCCAGACCAGCTGTTATCTAGAAATTTGGCCCAGGTGAAAAACCACTTAGAGTTTTAGAGAGAGCAGGACAGGGAGCCCCTGTGCTCAGCTTTTCTTCGGTATCACACACACACACACACACACACACACATATCTAAGCGCGTGCCAGCAGCCCTCCATATTCACTCTCTCCACAGTGAACGCTTAAGAGGATTTCGACGTCTCACGATGGGAACAGACGGCAGAACAGAGAGGCCATGAAGAAACAAGACAATAATCCTTCCCAGATGCTCCAAATGCGCACACACACACACACACACACACACACACACAGTACATGCCTTACGCATAGCCTATTCCCTATACACATATCTGATACATACTGTACGTGTATATACAGTACAAACACTTCTATCAGTTTTAGACAGAACGACCACGGATCATCAGGACGTATAAATAGGAACAGTGGTGTAAAATATACGTAATCATTTTACCAGAAGTGGAACTGTACGTGAAGGGTGAGATCAAATCCATGGCCTTCACTTAAAGGTTCTAAACAGAACCCTGCAACAGTGTTTTCCTACTGTATCAGAAAGGGCTCTTGCAAGCTGACAACCCTTTCTTCTTAATATCTAGGACTTGTCATTTAATATTTAGCTGAACTGTCTCGGTGCTTGGTGAACGGGTTCGTTCGATAATTAAGGGTCCTCAGACTCTAAAACATGTATTATTTACTCTACGTACAAATCTTAAAAACGTAGAACCATTAAGGGTTCTTCGGTTATAGCGCTGAAGGAACACTTAACTTTTAATGTAGGACCGTACCAAAAAGCGATTTCCTGTCAGAAAGAATTCCAAACAGAACCCTTAGTTCATCTTGGAAGCTAAGAACTTTTCATTTATTCTAATTCATACTTCAAGAACCCTTGAAGAGCTTTTGTTTATTCAAATGATTGTCTTCTGAATACCTAGAACCTGTCACTTGGGAAAAAAATGTTTTTTAAGGGTTCATTCGGTAGCCTTGAGCCCTTAAGAACACATATGGGATGTTCTATATTGAACCATACAGTGGTGTTCTCCTACCAGAAAGGCTTCAGAGTAACCTCTTTCTTTTTTTTTTCAAGTTATGAACCCTTAATTATCAAAGGAACCCTTAAAGAAACCTTAGAAGATATGAGTGATTATTTTCTTCTGATATCTAGAACCTGTCGTTTAACATTTAGGTAAACTGTCTTGGTCTTGGTACACTCGGGGGAAAAAATGTCTTCTTTAATGGATTTTTAAGCGTTCATTTAGTGGGAAATACTCTGTTGTAAGGTTCTACATAGAACCTTGAAGGGTCTAGATTTTCTAGAGTCCTGACGAGAATAAAATTTGGATATAATGAAAACAATTTTTCATTGAGGTTGTTCCCACTTAAGTCTTTTCCTTGCGTAAAAACTTTATTTTTTGACTTTTAAGCTCTTAAAAAGCAGAACCCTTAATGGTTCCTCGAGGAAAAACTTAAACGTTCAGTGTAGACCCATACATCAACGTGTTTTCTTGCCAGAAAGGGTTCCAAGTAGCTTTTATTTCCAAGCTAAAGACTTAATTATTCAACGAACGCTTCATAATATTATCGTGATTATTTCCTTCTGAATGCCTGAATATTCGAAGGGGAAATTCTTTAACGATCCCGTGAACCCATAAAGAACCCTTGAAGAACCCATGTGTATATTAACTGGGTACGTATGTGGTACAAACTCCAAATTATTGCTAGAACCTAATTTCCTAGAACCTGTCAGGTGTTTGACTTGGTACGTTTACTCGGTACTCTTAAAAAAGGGTTCTTTAAGTGTTCTTCGAGAGTTTATTGAATAATGGAAGGTTTCTTAACCTCCTACATGGGTTCCATTGTCTTCTATCAACTTTCTAAAAAGATTTCAAGAGTAACTGATTTTGGTGTATATTATAGATATCATAAAAATCAAAGTTTTTTTATATCAGAAAGGGTTCCACATAGCTTTGATTCCAAGCTAAAAATCTGTTATTTATCCAATTAACCCTTAAAGAACCCTCGGATAACCTTTTTTCTGTGTTTACCGAGGCATTAACAGGTATTAATTACCGTATTAATACATACACCCTTGGAAAAAGGGTTCTTCAAGGGTCACTGGATAAACGTTTAGCAACCTGACAGGTTCTACCTAGAGGGAAACACTCTGTGAGTACTACATAGAACCTTCCCAGGTTAACACATCCCTGTTTAACACTTAACGGTAAAGTGTTTTTAGAGTTCTTAACGGTTTCTTTAATGGTTTGGATGATGGAAGGTCCGCAGCCTCCGAAAAGCACTCTATTATGATTGATTAAGGGTTCATTACCAGGGAAACACTCTTTTCTAGGGTTCTACATAGAACCTTGCACAGAAGAGACAACCGAAGAACCTTTAAGAGCTCAAAGTTTTCTAAGAGTGTACGATTTGGAGTGTTGGCGCCTCACAGCGCCGGGGTTTAACCCCGAGTTCGGGTTACTGTGCTGTGGAGCGTCACATGTTCTTCCCATGTCCGTGTGGGTTTCCTCGGGGTTCTCTGGTTTCCTCCCACCTCCCAAAAACATGTCGTTAGGTGAAGCGGCTATGCTAAAGTGCCCCTCGGTTGTGAAGGAGTGTGTGGTGTCCCGGAAAGGGTGCACCTCCAGTGTTCCTGTGTGTCCACCACACACCGTTCTGCTCGTAAATACCTGAGAACATTTTAAGTTCAGCACGGACATCTTTTTTTCTTTACTCGTTTCCACTTTTGCGATCCCACCACGATTCTCCAGTTCTATTTTCGGAACTGTTTCCATCCTGATGTTGAGTTTCGAGAGCTGTCTGACGCTGCGCTCGCACATAAATGTAACACCGCAACACAAAAGCACTTCTTTTTTCTTTTTTTTTTGTCTTCTAGTCTGGCCAAATCATTACTTCCAGCCTGGACTAAATGACAAAATTCTTCTCCTGTGCCAGGAAAAATCTTTCAACCATAACGCGCACTCGCACACACACTTACACACACACTCTCAGAGGGGAAGGCATCACGAACAAGGTGTCTCTTTAATGCCTTTCAGCTGCTCAAACAAGCAAAGCATTGTGTGTGTGTGTGTGTGTGTGTGTGTGTGTGTGTGCGTGCGTGTGCACCATGCCTGCCGAGCTCAGATCATCAGAGCTCGGACAGGTAACACCGACACATCTTTACCAGTCGTGGATGCGGACATGCAGGCAGAACTCTGGGTTAACAAGGCGTCCAGGGATCACGCTGTCAGATACGGGCATTGTCACCACCTTCACACACACACACAGCATATCCAACATGTCTGACACATTCACGCTATTCCTTTACACTGTATCTCAGAGCTCACGTTCGTTTCACCGAGCTCAAATCCCTGTCTCTCTTTCGAAATGCCATTTCCCCTGCAGCTCGGGCTGATGAAGAAAGAACAGAGACGCTCAGATAGAAACAGAGGAAGGCGAAAAAGGAATAAGAAAGCTTTTAACACCTGATCCGGTTCGGTCACATGACTTATACGAGATATAATAGAAATCTAACGAATGGCTTGCTGGGCTTTACAAGTAGTGCATATATCACTAAAACATTTTCAGAGCTTTCGAAGCAATTCTAAAGATTATATCAGACTTTTCTTGGGCAAATAAATAAATAAATAAATAAATAAATGACGTTATCCTGTACCACTATTCAAAATAAATGTTCCGATTAGAACCAAAAAAGGCTGGATTTTCAGCCTGATGTTGCACCTTTAAGTTGCCCCCCCCCCCCCCCCCCCCCCCCCAAATAAATAAATAAATAAAAACGTTTTACTTGCAGGTTCGTTGGAGAAATGGTTCCCCAGAGCAGTGCCACAAGGAACCGTGTCATCAGAAGTTCTCATTAAAAGCTCTATTTAGTGCTTTGAGGAACCAATGTAAGGTTCTTAAGAGTGATGCCAGGAGAACCTTTTCCAGTCCTACAAAGAACATCATAGGGTTCAGTTTAACCTGTTAAGGGATGATACAGATACCGTGGTTCCTTGAAGAACCAATACACTGCTCTGATGGACCTATAATAAAACATAAAATTCTTTAATCTCCACAGAACCATATAGCTCAACTCGAGAATCCTATACAAAGAAAAATGATTCTTGGCAAGAAGAAGGTTCTTTGGGAGAAAACCGGAGTACCTGAAGGAAACCCCCGAAGCACGGGGAGAACATGCCGTGTCCGTGCACGCAGGGCGGAGGCGGGATTTGATCCCCCAGCCCTGCAGGTGTGAGGCAGACATGCTAACCACTAAGCTACAGTTCCTCCCCACTTATGGAAGATGAATGAATGAACAGATTAATATACAGTTAGTAAGTATTTGCAGAGCTTTAAAAGTAATGTAGCGCCATTGCGGATGGATTTAGAGCGATTGTGAGACGATATCTGACATTTTGTGGTGGAAGAGTTGAATGAACAAATCAAACAAGAGCGATTGAGATAGTTCAACACGACGAACGCTTCAAGTGGTCTCTCCAAATTCAGCTGAAAATGCTTGATTGCTTGAGACAACAGCAGTTCTGCATGTTTGTGCTGTTGTGAGGGATTCTATTCGGGGGGGGGTGAATCATTTTGAAACTGGAGAAATCATTATAAGTTGCATTTTCAGTGAAATTTTGGGGAAAGCACATCGCTTTTGTTTGGTTTGTTCAGCGGAAAGTCTGTCCATTTTAACAGTAAACCTGATTCGCACTGGGGGCTGAATGCATTTGATTGCAACTGTATAATTCTAAGGTGTCAGATGTGTGTGAAATGAGGTGTGACACATCTAATTCACTCTGATTTCCTGATAGTGTGTGTAGTCTGTAATAAACATCAGCGTGAAGCTCAATACCAGTGCATGTGTGCAATTTTTTTATTTTTATTTTTATTTTTATTTTAAAACAACCCGTTCTGTATTTGTGATGTCAGACATTTTCCACAAGAGGGCAGTGTAACAAACATGTCAAAAAAAAGACATGGCACGTTCAATTACAGGCTGAATACACACTATGAGCTGTGGGTCAATCTATAGAAGAAGAGCGAAAAAAAAACCTCAAGTCACTTGCTTTATGTGTCTTAATGTAATTAATTTAAACTTTTTTATTTTATTTTGGTGTGTTCATACTTATCATCTATCTATCTATCATCTATCAACACAGAGATATTGGCGTGTTATAAAAGAAATGTTTTATTTTAATTAGGAAATAAATAAACAGTGTGAGCGCTTGAATATATTATTTCTGAAAATAGAGATTAGGTACGTTTAAAGGATTTAACGTCTGTTATGAGGTTTTATAAAAGTCAGTCTCCGGGATTGGGGGTTCGAGTCCCGCCTCTGCCCTGTGTACGCGGAGTTCGCGTGTTCTCCACGTGCTTCGGGGGTTTCCTCCGGGTTCTCCGGTTTCCTCCTAGTGTCCAAAGACATGCACTGTAGGCTGATCGGCATGTCTAAATTGTCTGTAGTGTGTGAATGTGTGCGATGGGTTGGCACCGCGTCCAGGGCGTCCCCCTCCTTGTGCCCCGTGTCCCCTGGGATAGGCTCCAGGCTCCAGGCTCCTCGCGACCCTGTGTAGGATAAGCGGTACGGAAAATGGACGGATGCACTGTATGACGAACATGTTTGAAGACTTATTACAGTATTTTATCCAGGCTGAAACTCGACATGTTGCACGCAGGCCGCTGCGGTCCAGATGAGTAGATGTTGACCAGCCGTCAAATTGTGCGACAACTTTGTGAAGAAAAAAAAAAAAAAAAAAAATATGGCGAAAACAAGATGGCTGGCTTTTCTCCACATGAACACACAAGGAACCGGAGCCCACACAGAGCACTGAAGCGTTTCCTGTCCAGGTCTCTGCTCGGAACAAGAAGTCTGAGCTGGGAATTTTCTCTGGATGAGTTTAATTTACAGGGCTGTAGAGTCAGGCATGATGGTGCTATCAAAATTTATAGAGGAGATGATGAGATTCAGCGACGAGAGCGCGGCGTGTGTCTCATGACATCTTGCCTGCACCTAAATTCCCCGTTAATCTTTATAACTAAGACGATGGTGATCTTCTTCAGCGGTGCCGAAGAGTTATTGTGTGATAAAGATTCCAGTTTAAAATTCTTTCCTTGACACGTTGGTCCATTTTCACGTAACACTTTACCCACAATGCTGTTTGATTAAGTGCTGACAGTGCTGTCGTTGGACTTACCTAAAGACAGAGATGCAGCGGCGCTTTAGTGTTTTATTCTGTCCAGCTCTCTCATCTCATCGTCTGTACGCTCTGCTCAAACAAATCAGCTTCCAAAGTGAACGCCAAGAGCACTGACTAGCCGAGGATCCGTCATAACGTTCTGGAACTCGGCATCGATGTTAACATTCGCTGGGGAAATGGCGGGTGAGGGGGAAAACAAGCTCTCGCTCTCACTCCTGAGCTAACAGGCGATCCTGAGCATTATCTCTTATCTTCGAGAAAAACTGTTCTCCATTATAAGTGCGCTAGGAAATAAACATCAGAGCGACACACGACCGCTAACTTCTCACAGGAACTACGAGAATCCAGCACCAGCCGACGGATCAGCACCGGAATCGCAACATTATTTATAATAGAAACGTCTTCATGCTTTTTTCCCGTCTATGTGTATAATTAGATCCGTCTCAAAAAAGGGCGTGTGCTTCGCATCATATAATTTAGCTCTTCCCCTTCTATATGTTTAAACACACGGTCTCTAAGCAGCCGCATACTGCAGCTCAGAACATTCACTTTGAGCGTCTGAAAATGATACGGTAAAGAACGATTAAAAAAAGACGAGTAGGTCTGGCTGTAAGAGTAGAGGTCGGGGGTTCGATTCACGCCGCTGCCCTGTGTGTGCGGAGTTTGCGTGTTCTCCCTGTGCTGCGGGGGTTTCCTCCGGGTACGCCGGTTTCCTCCCCCAGTCCAAAGACATGCACGGTAAGCTGATTAGCATGTCCAATGTGTATGTGAGTGTGCCCTGTGATGGACTGCCACCCCGTCCAGGGTGTACCCCGCCTTGTGCCCCATGACCTCTGGGATATTCTCCACCTTCCCCGTGACCCTGAAGTATAAGCAGTATAGAAAATGAATGGATAGATGGATGGGTGGATGAAAGGAGTCTCCAGTGTCAGTGTCAGACGCTTCAGGATGTGCTATATATATATATATATATATATATATATATATATATATATATATATATATATATATAGTGCTTTCCACAATGCATATCGTCACAAAGCAACACAAGTATGGACGATACATGCCGCGTTTTTACATATACAATGATATAAATATAAAACATAGCCTATATAGCCAACGAGTTGTTCATGTGTTAAAAGACAAGCTGTATATAAAAAAAAACAATGTGTGTTACATGAACATTTGAGAGAGAGAGAGAGAGAGAGAGAGAGAGAGAGAGAGAGGGAGTTATGTCGTTGATCACGTGACCAGAGCCATTTCCTTCCATCATGCACTTGAAAAAAAAAAATAATAATAAAAAGGAAAGTGAGTATTATATTTGGTGCATTTAAATGAAATGGGTATATTATTGGTCATAGGACTGTATGGCTAGATTAATTACATTAATTAGATATGAGGAGTAAATTTAGAAGTAAACATGATTTTTAAAATAAATAAATAAATAAATAAATAAATAAATAAAACTTCACTTTTAAACCTTCAATTAATTGGCTTCTGAGGAAAGAAGTGACAGGGATTGATCTCCAGAGGAAGCAGTGTGTGTGTGTGTGTGTGTGTGTGCAGTCACATACTGTAGGTGATCAAAGTTCTGGACTCTGAGTGGATTAACCCCAGCTACAGATTTCATGGCCATGTTGAGGAAGCACCGTGTTGGGAATATTTGCTTAATCGTGTTTGCCCACATGTTTCATTTCCTAATATACGGTGTCCTTTTACACCACAGATGTTTTGAGGCACTGGCCGTGGGAGCCTGAGCGCGTTTGGAGATGGCGCTGTGCGCAGACTGAGCAGCCCGAAGTTCCGCACAGAGCAGACTGAAAGTTGGCTCATAACAAGCGCACACCTCGAACACGGACTGGATTTTCTCCTTGGATTACACGCGGAATTTCACTGCAACATGAACACACCGGACTCTGCGTGAGACAGGACGTGTGTGTGTGTGTGTGTTGGGGTTTTGTTGGAGGACTCTCGTGTAAAGGAGTGAACTTTGCTGAAGTTTTCTTAACTGAGGGTTTTTTTTGTTGTTGTTGTTTGGATCGGAGTGACTTTGTAATACGGATGTTTTCCCCAAGCGGAGAATGAACGAGGCGGGCGATAAGGACGCGGTTGCGGTGCCGCGGAAGCACCGACTCATGTCCGCGGTCCACGGAGGTGCGTCTCCCGGTCTCGCGTGCAGACCGGGTCGCGTGCTGAACGGCGTCTCGTTGGTGCACTGCTTCATATGCGGCAGCGGAGTGACGCCGGGTAAAGAGCTGCAGCTGCAGGTTAAGTACCGGCACGGGAGCACGCCTTTCTTTCCGTTCTTGCAAGGCCAGGAGCCGGCACCGGGCGCCGCGGAGGTCGGTGCCGACGGGCACGCGCTCGTGTGCGCCGTGTGCCACTGCTTCCTGCGCGAGCAGTGGAACGCGTTCGAGCGCAGCCGCACGCCGCTCGACAAACGCGTGTACTGGCTCAAGAGACCGCACCAGTGCGACGCGCGCCGCGCGCCCCGGGACTGGGACGCGGCGCGAGACGCGAACGCCACGCCGACCGCGAGCGGTCAGAACGGCGACGGCGACGAATCCGACTTCTCGTCGTTCTTGGATAACGAGCACGCGTCGGATCAAGACTCGGATGCCGCAGACAGAGGTGGAGGAGGAGGAGTACAGGAGAAAGGGAAGTTCCTCAAAGTCCCCGCGGCCGGTCGAGCGTGCAAGGACGGCGCCGGGATTAAGAGCAGTTCCGATTCGCAAAGCGCTGCGCGTTACCGGGTCGGTGTTTATAACACTCAGGACGCGGAGAAGTCTGAGAGCGCGCTGCTGTCTGGCTCTGTGATGATGAATCACGTGTCCCAGACGACGCTGGCACTCGCGCGGCTCCAC
The DNA here is from genome assembly GCF_001660625.3 of Ictalurus punctatus. Taxonomy (NCBI): domain Eukaryota; kingdom Metazoa; phylum Chordata; class Actinopteri; order Siluriformes; family Ictaluridae; genus Ictalurus; species Ictalurus punctatus. Next base: position 2,411,535 of record NC_071284.1, read on the forward strand.
GGGAACCTGGCCCGGCGTGATTGTGAAAGCCCTTCCGGTGACACACCCACCCAGGACGCAGGGATTGTAATGCGGGACAGGCGAAGTGGCTGGAACTCCAGGCTGCAGCAGCTGCTCTTCAGCCCTGCTGAGGACATTGCACATGCACGTGCCAAAGAAGCCGGGCTTAATCAGTTGTGTGACTCGGATGCATCTGACGGCGATGAGATTAATGTAACAAGTGATGAAGATAGGGAGGATGAGAGGAGAAGACAACAAGTTGGATACCAGGTTATGGACAGACACGTGTGCTACATCTGCGGCAGCCGACTTCAACCGGGCATCCGCTTTGAAGTGTGTGTACAAAAGCAGGAGAGAGCTGCCAGTGAGCCTTTCTTCCCCTTCCTCTGGCTGCACACACCTCCGCCAGACGCTCTGCCGATAAGCCCAGGGGGCCGCACGCTAGTATGTGCCAGCTGCCATTCGTCACTTATGCAGCAGTGGCAGGGCTTTGAGCTGGCGGACGTACCCGTCCTACAGCGCCTTTACGTAGTGCCAGTTAACGTAGCTGCCACAACGTCGCCGGATATGGACGGCATCGGGTCTTTACCCAAAATTCGCCCTCTCCCTTCTATACGTCATCCCAGGGAGGACTGCTATTTATGCGGGCAGGACTGTGCACAAGACATCAGGGTGGCATATTCCCGTGCCGGGGTAGGCAAAGCCCGTGGGGCCATGTACTTTCCATTTATCAACCTGCTTCCGTGCCCACCTAACGCCCAAACCATGCGAGATGGCCAGGTACATTGCTGCGCCACCTGTTACACCATCTTAGAGGACATCTGGGCAGCATACCGTCTCTGCCTTAGTGAGGAGCTTATCACTTCCGTCAGCACCTTCCTCGGGAGATACCACCAGACCACTACTGCAGGAGGAGTCTCAAGCAGCCTCGTCAGAGCACAGGAGAGCATTTCTGCTTCCCTTCACCACACCTCCCTGTGTTACCTGTGCGGGGTGGAGCTCTCCGCAGGCACGGAGTACCAGCTTCATGTTAATCCTCCTGGACGATGCGGAGAGAAAGAGCCCTTCTTCCCTTTCCTCACCGTGCATACACCGGCCCCTCGCGCCCGCCCTGCGGATGCCACCGGCCTGGTGTCCGCATGTTCCCTGTGCTATCATGACCTGCTGGCTCAGTGGTCGCAGCACGAGGCTGCAGGATCAGGGCCCTCTAGCAGCCCTTGGTCGCGTCAATACAGCTGCGAAAGTTTTGTCTGCTTTTTCTGCAGGCAGGAGAAAAGGAGGGCGTTGGGGTTGAGGGCAGTCAACGTCGCTCGGCTGCCCGTCTTCCTCTACGCCCCACGGGTTAGCCACACTCTTGTGGTGGATGATGGGAAACAACTCACAATTGGCTCGTGTGTGGAATGTAAATCCATGGTGTTGGCTGGACAGAACATGCAGCAGGATGGCACGCTGGACCGTGGAAGACCAGCAGGGAGTAAGCAGAAGGTAAGAATATGTGGATGCTGTTTCATTTCTACTCTCCGGAGAAACGCTGGCTCAGTGCGTTTCATCATGCTCAAAACCGGTGCTCTCATAGCTAACAATGAATGTGAGGAATTCTCTACGAATGCTGGTTTATTGCTACGGTTTCCCGAAGTAGAAGAAATCGTGTGTTAATACCGAAGCTTGATGGCACATCACTGTATTTTCCATCTGCGGCGAGCGGGGCGCCTCGGCCAGGCGGTGGAAGGGAGATAACGTGTGGAGCCTGTCGCATTAGAGAAATAAATAAACATTTGTAAACGGGCAGCTTTCCTCCAACCGCTGTTAAAATGCAGCCCTCGTGGCCAAGGCAAGCTTTGTCTGATTCCTGTGGAATTTGTGTGAGGAAGGAAACAGAGAGTGTGTTCATAGAGGAACCCAGGTAAGAAATCCTGATGAACTGGGGATATACAGTTTTTATAAGGCAGATCGTGTGTGTGTGTGTGTGGGAGGAGGTTGTGTGTGGCACTTTGTGCAGTAAACTTTCCACTCTGATGCCCTGGAGCTTGGCAAAGCCTTTGGTGGTGCTGTGGATGCTCAGCTCTCTCAGATGAGGCTCGACATCTGGGTGACTATGCGAGGAGAGATATGGAAGTATGATGGAACATAAACATCAAGCATGGGTCAGAAGGTTTACTCAGCAGGGAGGCTGCAGAAAAGAGAAGTGTGTGCAGAAAGAAACGAGATGATGGATACAGGGAACGAGTGAGGTAGAAATAATCAAGGATAATCTGTGCGTTTCATTTCTAAGCCTCAATCCAAACATCAATTGTCCAGCTGTTTGGCTGAGCTTCTAATTTCTGCTCTCTCTCTCTCTCTCTCTCTCTCTCTCTCTCTCTCTCTCTCTCTCTCTCTCTCTTGAAGGGCTTGATTAAGTTACTCCTGAGGCTGACACCAATGGATGAAAAAAGAGGAGCTCGAGGAAGTTATGTCTTTTGCAGTGGTGTTTAGTTTGGAGCGTAGAATGGTAGATTGACGTTATGGAACGTGCCGTGAAGAGTGCAAATCTGAGAGGAACGTGTGGGCTCTTTGGAGACTTTGTTGCTAGTTTTGACTTTTTAAAAAGAAAAATCATTAGGGGCAAAGAGAAGGAAAGGAAGGCATCATTTTGCTCCCAGCTGTGTGATAGAAAGCACTTTACTCCCACTAACCCTCTCATGTTCCTACTCCGATCCGAACACAGCCATCTGAACGTGTGGAATCAAGCCAGAAGCTTTTTCGAGGGGTGTGATTGTGGGAATGGGGTTTTCCTGGACGGTAAGGTGTTCCTTCTTGGAGCCAAGTCATGATCTCATGGCTAATGTTGGTGGAGAAGGAGAGAGACGGAGGAAGACGGGTAATAATGGCTCCCATGCTGAGAGAAACAGGTGCTGTGTCCTGTAGTGACATGTGATCTGTGCTTAAGTACTGATACGCTTGTGTGTCAGGGTCAAGACGGTTGTTGTACCTCTCTTCTCTTTTCTTGTTTCAACCTGGTTGGATGTTTCGAATCAGGTCTGCAATCCTGATTCTTCTGCATAGGCGAAAGTTTATACGCCCTTCTCACTTTCCTTTGCTTTGGCACGACAAGACGGTAAAGTGTAAATTGGATTTGTAAATGTAGTTTGTCGGCTACATCCAAATTAGCCGCTGTAATCTGAGATGCACTGGACTCTGGTGCGACTCAGGCGCTTTATATATATATATATATATATATAGAGAGAGAGAGAGAGAGTTTATAAAGCGTCTGAGTCGCACCAGAGTCCAGTGCATCTCAGATTACGCCGGCTAATTTGGATGTAGCCGGCAAACTACATTTACAAATCCAATTTGCACTGTACCGTCTCGTCGTGCCAAAGCAAAGGAAAGTGAGAAGGGCGAAGTCACCGTAACGTTCCTGTAAGCTGGAACCAGTCTGATCATTCTCCTCATGACATAATTGATCACAGAATCAATATTATATCGTTATATTGCCCAGCTCTAACGGAAACAGATCAATCATGTGACGTGAATGCTGGGATGGTACGACATCATGTTTGAACGTTCATTGGTTTACATACTGGCTCTTTTGTTTCTCCTCGTACCCTAGAAAGAGGAAGCAAATTCATAACGGGTGCTTAGTTACAGTACAGCTCACTTGCCATCGGAAATAACGGCGATATGGCGTCGTTATCGGTGTGTAGAGCAAAGCTAAACCCTGCACAGGCTAACGCTAGTTACCGTACAACAGCAAACCTACACTAAGCATCACTCATGCTAGCTTAAGTCACGTTTTCTGAGTCACGTAGTGCTGGCTCGTTGTCTTTTTTTCTTAAAAGGTTTTTTTTTTTTCTTTCTTTTCTAAAAAGCTACTTTCAACCGAGTGCATTTTCAGTGTTGCGTGTCGACATGAAAGCGCTTTACTCGGAGAAGAGAGAGCTGAGACGAACTCTTCAGGAATAAGTGAATTATACATGCTCTTATACTTGCACTGAAGTATTCTCATGAGTGCAATGGTGTGTGTGTGTGTGTGTGTGTGTGTGTGTGTGTGTCTGTGAATTTGACCAGATGGATGATAAGGGGGATGGCGTCAGGAATCTGTTTGCATGTGAACATATTTAACTTGTAGATATGTGTGTGTGTGTGTGTGTGTGTGTGTGTGTGTGTGTGTGTGTGTGTGTGTGTTCTGTAACTAGAGTAGTCCCTCTGAATACACAATCTGCACTGGATGAGGCATTTGGAACGGCATTAGAAGCAACCATGAAGACATTCTGGCAGTATTGTTTGAGTTTAGTGATAATAACATACAAAGACATGTTTCTTAGCAGATACTGACACACACAGACCTTCTAGACTGTGGTTCATTCACACTGTCTTAAATTCCACATGTAATATAATACACACCGGTGCTGTGTATGTGACCTCTGTCTCATTAATGTCGCACGAACAGACCCAGTGCAGGAAATACTACATTTCCCATGAGGCCTTGTTGAGGGCCACATAGCCACAGTCAGAACCAAGGGTCAAACCTGGAGCAAGAATCAGCCTATAACCCAGTCTGACTGTTTACTTAGTGTATGTTTGTGTGTTTCTGAAGCTGGATCTGTACTGGGCTTGTGCTGGGCTTGTACTGGGTTTGTACTGGATCTGTACTGGGTTTGTACTGGATCTGTACTGGGCTTGTACTGGATCTGTACTGGGCTTGTACTGGGCTTGTACTGGGTTTGTACTGGATCTGTACTGGGCTTGTACTGGATCTGTACTGGGTTTGTACTGGATCTGTACTGGGCTTGTACTGGGCTTGTACTGTTTTTGTACTGGATCTGTACTGGGCTTGTGCTGGGCTTGTGCTGGGCTTGTACTGTGTTTGTACTGGATCTGTACTGGGTTTGTACTGGATCTGTACTGGGCTTGTACTGGATATGTACTGGGCTTGTACTGGGCTTGTACTGGGTTTGTACTGGATCTGTACTGGGCTTGTACTGGGCTTGTACTGTGTTTGTACTGGATCTGTACTGGGCTTGTACTGTGTTTGTACTGGATCTGTACTGGGCTTGTACTGTGTTTGTACTGGATCTGTACTGGGCTTGTGCTGGGCTTGTACTGGGCTTGTACTGGATCTGTACTGGGCTTGTGCTGGGCGTGTACTGGGCTTGTACTGTGTTTGTACTGCATCTGTACTGGGTTTGTACTGGATCTGTACTGGGCTTGTACTGGATCTGTACTGGGCTTGTGCTGGGCGTGTACTGGGCTTGTACTGTGTTTGTACTGCATCTGTACTGGGTTTGTACTGGATCTGTACTGGGCTTGTACTGGATCTGTACTGGGCTGTGCGGTATAACGATGTAGTCATTTACAGTGACGTTTACTCCGATCGTATTACGTTAATAATTGTGCCAAAAAAAGAAAAATGAAAACACTCTGTGATCAGATCATTGACCGTGGTCAAGCTAGGAGCACTTGGGGTCAAACACTCGATCCGAATGCAAAAGTGGCATGCAAAATCTGTAACAGGAAAGACTTCACACAAGATAGTAGCTCTACAAATCTTGAGAATCACTTAAAAAGTTTTCTCCACAGGCTTGTTGGGCTTTAAGACTCAATTATACTTGTAAACCTAATGACACTCAGCCGCGCTACGACACGGCTTTAGGTTTTATCCAAAACAGTGAGAGGATAAGTTCACGTGTTTGTAATATACATTAGGGGTATAATGCCATATCGAAGTGGGCGTGGCCTAAAGCAGAAGGTGTGTTGTTTTTTTTCTTCAGTACCAGCATGATGTGTGAATTCTGGCTCTGACATTTCCTCGACCTCAGCTACATCACTCCATTTCATAACCGTTCTCATCTACACACGTGTGCCAAATGTTTTAAATTAACCCTGCTGTTATTTTTGTTTGTGCCTATTAGTTATTAGATATCTTCGAATGATTTTACCTGGTTCTGTTTCCTAAAATATAAATAAACTAGTAGCTTCATTTACATTTACGGCACTTGACAGACGACCTTATGCAGAGCGACTTACGTTATTCTCATTTATACAACTGAGGGTTGCCCGAGGGCCCAACAGTGGTAGCTTGGCAGTGTTGGGGCTTGAACTCCTGACCTTCTGACCTTCAGTAACCCAGAGCCGTTAACCACTGAGACCCCACTGCCCCATTTTATGTAGCACCGGTTGTTTTGTCAAGGATATAGCATGGCTAGCGTTTCTGTATACAGACGACTAACCGCCTGCCTAGCGCACAAATTACATAAAGGTTGCCAAATATACCAAAACTCCTCTACCAGCTTTTAAACTGTTGAGTCTGTCCTTTTTACCGAGCTCTCTTTGAGCGTGCTCGGTAAGCCTGTGGTCTCTGATTACTGTAAGAGGATGTTTGCATTGGCACGGCGTTCTACTCTGTAGCTGTGGTTTGAAACGTGCTGATTTTGTCTGAACGTGTTGATGTGAACGAAACGATTCGGTGCGTACTACGAGAGGAGGCACGGCACACACCATTTTGTTTCAGGAGATGAATGGGATTTATCTAGCGGCGAACAGCCCTGCGGGTTCGCGCCATCGGGACGAGGCGTCTTCTGGGCTGCACCTGGGATTGAATCACGGCGCTGTTGAATTCCTGAATCCGATTGTACAGCGGACCGTCCACGTACATAGATTACGCCTGAAAAGAAAGGATCTTTAAAAGATTTTAAGAAAGGACAAACGTATTGGACAATGAAAAAATGCGCTCTTTATTTTAAACCCTACTTGAAAGAAGACTTCGGTACTCTAGCCACGTGTCGGCGCTTTGGCGTGAAGCTTCTTCTTTTCGTTTTCCGACACGTTTCAGGATCGTCACGCTGTTATCTCACTATTATCTCACACTTTTAACCAATGCTTTTGTGAGCTGTCGTGCATCTAATCCTAATTTGCAGCCCTCTGGTACACTGTACGTTCCTCATAAGACCTTTTGAGCCAGGAGTTTCGGCTCCAGTAGTCGCACTTAAACTCCCCCAGGCACGTACACGCCTGCTCTTAGTGAGATCAGGGCAGCGCTACAGATGATTCTTCTCCCACTTGAGAGCGTATCATGATGATGAAGTATCGAGAACTCTATTCGCCTAACATCTACAGCGTCGTGTCATGGAAAACCTAGAGAAGCATCCTCAGAAGACTGCTGAGATGAAAATCTCTCTCTCTCTCTGTCTATCCATCCGTCTATCTATCTGTCCTATTCCAACACTGTGGTTTTAGGAGCCCTGTTTACTCCTGAGAAACCTTAAGGGTTCCTTGGATGGTTAAGAGTTCATACGTACTAAGAAAACGTTCATTGGAACCACAAAAGGAAAACACTCTGTTTGACATGGAGCCTGGGTGAACGCTGATGTCTGATGAAAGTCTAGAAATATTGCTGGATATCTCTATATATCGCGATATCTATTGCAAATAAATGTCAGATCTTTTCGATGTTAGTGAGCCTCATTTTCTCGGTAGTGCCGACAGACGGTTCCTCTGTAGGCGATGGGGTCTTCGTGAGAAGAAAATAAACAGCGAGAATGAAAACGAGGGAATAAGTGAGGTCAAAGGTCACACAGGTGGCCATCTTCTTGACATTCTGTCTTACTCGGTTAAGTGATCAGGGTGCATCTGGGGTCATAGTTCCTTCTGGGCACCATGCAACGTGAGCTCTGTTTTAAAGGTGGTCTTTTTGTTATAATTTGCCTGTGCATTTCTAAGCACCTTTCCACCACAGGAACCTTTTTAGGAACCTTGGAAATGATCAGGAATTCGGTAGGTTTGACGCATGCAGGGACCTGGACCGATTTTAGTTCCTAAGCTTGAATTGAAGTCAAGGGATCTTTTTTAGTTTCCTGGGTCTGCTCTAGAGTGTGGAGAGACTGGATGGAGGTTTCCGTACCGAACGTCGACGTTTGGCACAAACGCCAGCTTTACAACACGACTGATGTTTTTTTTTTAACGTAAATATTCAGGGGCTGTCTAGTTCTCGGTAAGGGAACCTTGGAGAAACTCTTTTCGTTCGTTCATTCGTATTTTCATGCTCATCGAAAGTCATTATCAGCAGGACTGGCAGTTGCACGGTGGTCTTTTAATCTGATGTGTCTGTGTGTGTGAGAGAGAGAGAGAGAGAGAGAGAGAGAGAGAGAGAGAGAGAGACTGACTGTGTGTAAGTTCCTGGCAGGTTTTAGCCTCTCTGTTTTTGTGTTCTGTTGAACTCAAGCTGAATTGCATAAATGAGGTGGTCCCGTGTGAACCCTGCTCTGTGCCACCCCGCCATTGTGTCCTGACCTGGGAGCGGCTCAAGGGGGTTTCGCGGAGGATTTGAGCACCTAGACGAGGCTTGCGCTCTTGGCTTGAACCCTGCGCTCCCAAACCGAGTCTCTAAGACTTGGCAGTTCAGTATTTAAACCCTCTGAGGACACCGTGCTGATTTCTCGAGCTGGAAGAGGGCCGAGAACATCTTTTGCTTTCTTTCTGTCTCCTCTCTAATTCTCTCCTCAGCCCATTGAAGACCATGTCCAAAGGATAGCAGAAATGAGAAAGGTTTGCTGTAGACGGTATTTAGGCCAGGGTGATCCCTTACTCTGGGCTCTTATTATGTGAGCATTCGAAACCTCAGGCAAGACGAGCTAATGGAAAGACTGGACGATTTTTATTATTATTTTTTTTTAAAAATCGCTGTATATTGTTCTTTGTGCTTGTTCTTTGGAAAAGAAACTTTCCTCGTTTTTTTTTCCCCACCCTTTCCTCTCAGCCGGGATACCTCAACTTGACCTTCTTCACCTTTGCCTGTCTCAGTTTGATCTGACTCCACTTCACGGCTCTTATCTTCTTCAAGCACAGCGGCGTCTGATAACCGAAGAGCACACGGTTCGACACGCTGTATTTCCTCCTGGCTCTGACTCGGATTTCTACATTCCCCGTATCAGCTGACATCAAGAACTCTTTCTAATGAGGCTTTATAAAAGGATGGGAAGTTCCAGTCCAGACAGGACAGTACTGGAACTCTTTAATGGGTTCAACCTGACATGTTGCATAAGCAGTAATCCTAGTTCCTAGGAATTCCTCGTGGAAATGTCATGACTACGGAAATAACACCAGTTTGGAGCCGTTCACGTTGCCAGATTTGAACAATCCACTGATCTTTTAAACTCCATGTTTCGTTGAAGTACTCTGTTCGTAGCTATGCCATGAGCGCGGGTCGCAGAGTACTTGAGTACTTGTTCTGTGTTACTTTACTTACTCAAGTACATTCATATTTATATTTATATTTTCATTTTGGCCTTGTTAAAGTAGTACGTTTTCTCTCTCGTGCATAGTAGCTGCTAGACCAATCAGGCATCCAATTCCAATCAAATTCCCAGTGAGCTTTAAGATTGTTACCTTTGCTAGCTAGTTTTCTATTCATTGCTAGCCAAATTAACCAACCAACCATCAACCTGCAAGCCAAATTCTAGATTTAACAGCATTTCGATTCATATTTAATGAAATACACGAACTAAAAATTCACGTCTGCATAGTTCAGTACAGTTTCCCTGTACTTTTTCCAACTCGGATCGTGAGTCTTACATCATCCTATGCCGTCCTCCTGTTGGCGGATTTTAGACAACGCTCAACCTTTTTTTTTTTAAAAAACCGTGATTTTTATCTGCGAGAGCAAAATCGTGCTGAAAATTGTACGTAGCATTAAGCAGGTCATATTGATCTTATGTTTTATTTTATTTAGACTGCAATATTTTATTATTTAGCTTTTATTATTCATCATCTAGCTGAATTCTGGAAATGCGAAACCCCAAGACCGGAAAAAAAATCAGGTTTCGTCCGAAATGTATGTTTCTCCAGCCTAAAACCATACGTAAATATATTCATCTACGTATGAAAGAGTAATACATTTCAGTTTCAGCTCAGGGAAACGTGTAGTTTTTCGTAATGATGTAAAGGGTACTCGCAGGAGGCTACACGTATACTGTATTTTATACCTTCCACACGTGAAAATGTGCTTTAGTGCGGCTTAGTGTTTGGTGATAAGCAGGTGATAATCCCAGCACACGCTCCGTGTGACGCGTACGCAAACGACACGCATGTAAACGTGTACAAAGGCAAAGAAATGGCCCGGTGTCATGTCAAGTGTCCAATTCAGCCGTCTGTGGAGAGAGTTCAGCGTGAGGGCGACAGCTGAAGAAATTCAGACGAGCGCAGACGAGCGGTCCAGTTAGAAACGCTCAGGGTTTGGGCCGAGGAAAAGTCTGTTATCTGATCGTCTCAGAGAATAGTTCGTCTGTAATCTGATGTCCATCCAGGACTTGTATCAATCCCCGGTGCGTCTCATACACAATGAGAAAGCTTTTTTATTTACTCTGTGGTTGGTTTGTTCTTAAAATAAAAATTTGTATTTCAAAGGTTGAAATGTGTAAAAGCTGAACAATATTATACTATTAATAATAATAATAATAATAATAATAATAATAATAATAATAATAAGACATCATAACAATGAAATATTACACTGGATCAGACAGAACACATTGTCGTTGTCTTATTGGGGTTTGGATTAAACCCCATTTAATTCAAGTGTCCAGTAATAAAGGCCAATAATACAGTATAAGAACTCAATAATATATATATAATTACTTTGATAACAGTTGTTTGTGATTCCTAACACTGTAACATAGTAAATAAGATAAACACACACCCCTTGGCAGTGCTTACCGACCCCTGAGCGTCCATGGACCCCACTTTGAGAATGTTAAAACGTCCGTATTTAATGTGCATGTGATGCGCACGTGCCATTATGTTCTGTCTGATGTCTTTTTGATGTGGCATTACTGTATATTACTGTATAATGATGTTAGATTTAAACAGATTATGGCCAGTGACCGCTGGTATCATGTCATCGATCAGTGAGGCACGTCTTGGTCCTGTTTGGCAGGGCATGTTTGACATCGGTTCCTCCCCATCCTCTCATCCTGTTCTTAAAGATGAGGAAATAAGGAAGTACTATTTCTTCATATGAGAATTCGTCACGGATTACAGCAAAGGGTTAGACTCGGAGTGAATTAGGAGGCCACAGAGCCCTGACTCAGAGGGTAACAGCGCCAGTCAGCTGAGAAACCCACAGGAATTTACCAGCATTCTGCATTTACTTTACTAATTACATAGCTGTGTGCAAAGCAAAGAGAGCAGCTACCGACCCCAGTGACTGCCAGCCAGATCGCCCACTGCGCTGCAGAACCACGAAGGAGCAGGTGACTTAATGCATGCAGGTAAAGCGGTGTTTAGTCAGTCCATACAGGATTTCACAGACGTTTTCGGGGGGGCGGGGGGCCAGTTGCGGAAAACTACTTGGAATGGCGGAATTGCAATGGCGCGGAATAGTTCTGCACGGTCTTTCGCAGTGATGTTTGTCGGTTAGCGAGACCTTCTAGCTGCACTCACCTTCGAGGAGGACTTTGGCCGAACGCGCGTGGTGATGACGTCACACTGCACAAACAGCCGTACTAGAAAGAAGCCAAATGCTCTTAAATATAATCAAATTGTCTTAGTATCAAGCAAAACAATCTGCCAGTGGGGTAAGCCAATTTTGTCTGGCTAGAATTCTTAAAACTAGCAGAAAAGTCTAGCCACTGAAAGACTGTAATGGGCGTTAAATCTAGAGGGACAATGAGCCAAATGTAAGCAAGTTGTGCTTATTACAAGCGATGAGAACTCTTACTTAAAACGAGTATTTTGGTCTTGATTGGGCTGACTTTAAGAATTTATACATCGATACAAGATTAAAATAAGGGGAAGAATCGTATTCCTCTGTCGGGATATTCTACAAACCGTTGTTGTAGCGTGTTACTGGTTAAATCTAGCTTAATATTAGCTGGAATCTCTTATTAAGACAAAGTTAGATATCCATCCATACATCTTCTGCAGTATACCGCTTATCCTTCAGGGTCGCGGGGAACCTGGAGCCTATCCCAGGCGGGGTACACGCTGAGCCAATCCATCGCAGGGCAAAGTCAGACATATTTTCTTAAAATTAGATGACTTTTCTAATGCGAAACATTCGATTGACGGGGAATATCGTCCATTGTTTTGCTGAACTCCACTAGTGCAGTGTGTCGGGATAGCGAAAAGGAATCAAAGCGCATGTAGAGATTTCAGCGTAGCTTGTCCGAACGTTACTCCAAGAGACATTACAGAATATTAGCACACAAAATCCTTCTGTGATCGTCCTAATGTTCATCTGCAAAGAGAAGAGTGTGAGTTTCTCTTGCAGTCAAGTGTGCAGTCAGTTTGGGAAACCCTTATACAGGGGGGTTTGTTTCATACACACACTTTCACTCAAACACACACACACACACACACCACTGATATTTATTAATGCAGCTAATTAACGCCATGCTACGCTAAAATCTAACTCTAATCTTAATCTCATTTTAGTACTACTTGGTATTGGCTGGAAAAGAAAATCAGTGGTATCGCTCATCGGGATTGTGTGTGTGTGTGTGTGTGTGTGTGTGTGTGTGTGTGTTTGTGTTTGTGTTTGTGTGTGTAAGAAGCTCTGTTGATATTTATAATGGTGCTGTAGTGTAGGATGTCCTCCAGGTGTGTGAGAGAAATAGCAGGTGGATCACACACACACACACACACACACACACACTCACAGCTGGGCCTCGGCACAGCTGCACAGAGTGTGTTATTAATTGAATGTGTTTGAGAGGTAAGCGTAGTCCAGGTGTGTGGAAATGGTAAGAAAGGTTCTTTTTTTCCCCCTCTAATAGAACATGCATCCAAAGCTAACCTTACTCTGTGTGTGTGTGTGTGTGTGTGTGTGGTAGTAGTAGTAGGTTCATTGGCTTGTCAACTGAATTCATAATATTAATAATCATCAAAATTAAGAAAGGAAATAAAACAATATTCGAGTGTTATAATAATCAATCATATTTAATACCAGGAACTGAGCAGAGTAAATGACTAAAGCGCCGCTGCATTTAGAGTGAGCAGAAATGAATCCAGGGCTAAATCTCAATGTATCACTCTCAGCAATTAGGCGAAGGGCATTGTGGGTAATGTCGGAAGTTTGAAATGGAAAAAAAAAAAAAAAAAACCCTCAGAATTTCACTACAAAATAAAGATCGCAAGTCGTTCCAGAACGGACTTTTGAACCATAGAGTATTTACGAGTGAGCGCTTGTGTGTCTAAGTGTGTGCTCATCTGCGATCTGTGTATCAGTGTGTGTTAGGAGACTGTACTGTAACGGAGTGGAGCGAGCCGTGCTCAGCGCCATGCCTCCCTCGGAGAGCTCGGCGCCGTGGACATTCCTGCACCGAGGGGGGAAAGTTCAGCCAAAATAGCCCAGGCCAGGTGTTAATTTCACCCTCGGCTTGCCAGGACCGTTTACACAGCAGATAGCTTTCTGCTCTGTAACTGTAGTGCATGCTGTATTGGAGTTATTCTCTACTCGACCCCCTGCGCTCCACTCTCACAGCCACCTGGCCTCACGCTGGGACAGCTGGCCGTCTCCGGCGGTGCAGACCAGAGTCTCCTCGTAACGTCTACTCTCTGTTTACCGCCGCTCGCGCGAGTCAAAAACCGAGTCCGGCTTATATATTGTGAGGAGAAGCTCACTAGGCAGGGTGTGGAGGTGATGCCGGGCTAATTTGGTTAGCATGGTGCCTATAAACAGGGCGGCAATGGTGATTAGGACGGTTACGTGTTTACTTCATCGGTGTGGAGAGAAAAAGGAAGCGAGGTGGTCTCGGTCCACTTCTAATTGCAGTGAGAAAGCGATTTGTGTACCAATCAGATTCTGACCAATAGGCGTGAAAGTGCACTTTGATATCAGTGCGATCTTTATTCTGTATTTTGAGCTGTATTTTTGGGACTTTCCAGATATTAGCACTAGCATTAACATTAACAGCTCTAGCTAGAATCAAAGCTAACTCCAATTTCACAGGTAGCAGCACGCAGGCTTTAGCGGGGTTGTGCCGTGGAGCGAGGCCAAAGCGGGGATCACACAGGCTTCGGAGCTTTGAAATAGTTTCCGACAGATTGGGCAGTGTGTTGACATCAGCGACATTCCTCGCAGACACAACTCTGAGCAGTGACGGAGAGCAGCCGGTCTGTTCCAGGCTGGTGAGCTGGGAAACATATCATACCGTCCTAATGGTTTAAAGGGATACTCCAGCATTTTATAAAACTCATTCTCTACATTCGCTATGTACTGGAAAAACAACAACAACAAAAAAAAATCACAAAAACTCAAAGTCTAACTCACTTACATTTGATGAGACTGGCGTGAGAGAAGTTTTACCAAAGCTTTTCATAGATTTTATGCAACTTTATAATCCAACGCTGAAGCAATACAGTGTAATGTGTACTGTTTAATGTCACGTGTTAAGCCGTGTTAATGTGTTGCGATGCTTTTTTAACCCGTATCAAGCCGGAAAAACATAGAAAAGAGGAACACAATGGCAGTATTAATATCCTTGCATGTGACACACTGCGGCAGCCATTTTGATTTTTGCTTAAGATTTATTTCCATTTATACAACTGCGAAGTCTGGAAAAACTTGGAGAGCAAACATTGCTAACATTAACGAAAGTTAGCTGATATACTAGTGAGCTAGTCATTTAGTGAGCTAATCATTTAGTGAGCTAGTTATTTAGTGAGCTAGTTATTTAGTGAGCTAGACAATTAGTGAGCTAGTAATTTAGTTAGCTAGACATTTAGTGAGCTAGTAATTTAGTTAACTAGACATTTAGTTAGCTAGTAATTTAGTTAGCTAGACATTTAGTGAGCTAGTAATTTAGTTAGCTAGACATTTAGTGAGCTAGTCATTTAGTGAGCTAGTAATTTAGTTAGCTAGTCATTTAGTGAGCTAATCATTTAGTGAGCTAGTCATTTAGTGAGCTAGACATTTAGTGAGCTAGTAATTTAGGTAGCTAGACATTTAGTGAGCTAGACATTTAGTTAGCTGATCATTTAGTGAGCTAGTTATTTAGTGAGCTAGTCATTTAGTGAGCTAGACAATTAGTGAGCTAGTAATTTAGTGAGCTAGTCATTTAGTGAGCTAGTAATTTAGTTAGCTAGTCATTTAGTGAGCTAGACATTTAGTGAGCTAGACAATTAGTTAGCTAGTCATTTAGTTAGCTGATCATTTAGTGAGCTAGACATTTAGTGGGCTAATCATTTAGTGAGCTAGACATTTAGTTAGCTAGTCATTTAGTGAGCTAGTAATTTAGTTAGCTAGACAATTAGTGAGCTAGTCATTTAGTGAGCTAGTAATTTAGTTAGCTAGACAATTAGTGAGCTAGTCATTTAGTGAGCTAGTAATTTAGTTAGCTAGTCATTTAGTGAGCTAATCATTTAGTGAGCTAGTCATTTAGTGAGCTAGACATTTAGTGAGCTAGTAATTTAGGTAGCTAGACATTTAGTGAGCTAGACATTTAGTTAGCTAGTCATTTAGTGAGCTAGACATTTAGTGAGCTAGACATTTAGTTAGCTAGTCATTTAGTGAGCTAGTAATTTAGTGAGCTAGACATTTAGTGAGCTAGACATTTAGTGGGCTAATCATTTAGTGAGCTAGACATTTAGTTAGCTAGACATTTCCTTAGCTAG
This sequence comes from Ictalurus punctatus, assembly GCF_001660625.3. Lineage (NCBI taxonomy): Eukaryota > Metazoa > Chordata > Actinopteri > Siluriformes > Ictaluridae > Ictalurus > Ictalurus punctatus. The sequence continues at coordinate 2,427,123 of NC_071284.1, forward strand.
TCATTTAGTGAGCTATTCATCTACCTGAACACGAAGAGCCGCTCGACTCCTGTGCTCTTAAATGCTTTGAGATTAAATACCTACATCAGGAAAATACCAATTCGGCACGTCTTTTGCTAGTCTAAGTCAGTAGTCTAAATCAGCAGTTCAGAAGAAAGTTCATTTATTATTTACTATTATATACTATTTATTATTATTCTGTTCCGTAATTTCATTTATCAGCTACCCCTTGTTACGTTTCGTTTCCGTCCCAAATAGGAAATTCTATGTGGGATCCTTTTAATCCTTACCATACATATATACAAACACACACACACACAGGGGATGTGTCGAGGTGTTTAGTCATTTAGTAAAGTGTGTATATCTCATTCTGTAGCCTAGGGTCAATGACAAAAATAAATGACACCCATGTGGTAACCCCCTTAAATTTACTTAATGACCAGAATCACTATTAAATATGAGTGCCATTGAACAGGCTCTGAACAGGTCCTCTGTGTCTGACTGCTTATATAGTGATCGTGTAGATTTAATTGGTCTTTGCGGGTCACTGACTGCACTTGAATGCAGCTGTTGTGGGGTGTGAAAGTGTGTGTGTGTGAGAGAGAGAGAGAGAGAGTGATGACTGATCAGGACGTACACCACGGCTCTGTACGTGATTTTTGAGGAAGAACGGAGCCAGAGACACGGGCATAGAGCTCTCGTTGGGTTTTTAAAAAAAAAAAAAAAAACACATACTGTAAAACTGACAGTACCGTGTGCACAAGCGAAGCCAGCGGGCAGCGAGCGAATGAAAGACGAAACCACGCGTGTGCAAGAGTGCGAGTGTGTGCTCTCACACGGAGCTGCGTGTGCTCCCGAGGCAACTTTTAGCACGTCCTTTTTTTTTTAAAAAAGCCGCAGCTTCCAAGGCAAACACGATTACAGCCCGATTAAGCAATTGCACTCCAGATGCTCATGACGGACTCCTATTCGTCATGGAGATCGAAATCGAGTGAGAGAAAAACACATGACCTGAGCTGAACGTTTTCACCTAACGTGTTAAGTCCTTTAGGGATGAAAAAGGGCAGAGAGTTATCAATATACTCACACACATTCTTATATAGTACATATAGGACACACGGTGTAGACTGTAGGCATTACAGGCTATATCAAAACATTACGTTCCATTAGAGGAACCTGGTTCTCTCTCTCTCTCTCTCTCTCCCTCTTTCTCCCTTCTCTCTTTCTCTCTCTCACTCTCTGGGAAGGATTAGTGTGGCCACATGTTGGCCGGTGGAGGCCAGTGGTGGCTCCAGGCAGGCGCGCGGGCGGCGTTGCTCATGGTAACTCGATCGCTGGCGGCTCCGAGGCTGTTTGATTTATTCCCCAGGCCCAGCAGATGGCTGCAACAGGAGTTTGTTTAAGTTCTCTTCAGAGCCGGGCTGGCCGCCAGCACAGAGGAGGAGGAGGAGGAGGAGGTGGTGGAGTGAGAAGCAATGCCAGAAAAATGTTCAGCGAATCCGGACGCCTCACCACCGGCACGTCCAAAAAAGACCCCTTCACATGCAAATACAGGTCTGAGCAGTGTCCGGACGAGTTCATGCGCGCACTCGTACTGGACACCGCTTAAACACCAGCATTTTAAGTAAAAAATCGGATATACCGCGCTGTACTAAAAACGACAGCTTTACTTTACTTCATTATCAATACTCATGAACATGCAAATTTCATCATTGATTTATTTAACAATAGATATGTTGTAACGTGGGAACACGGTGGCTTAGCGGTTAGCACGTTCGCCTCACAGCTCCAGAGTTACGGGGTTCGATTCCGATTCCCAGGGCCGCTTCCCTGTGTGTGTGCGGAGTTTGCGTGTTCTCCCCGTACTCCGGTTTCCTCCCCCAGTCCAAAGACATGCATGTCCAAAGTGTCCGTAGTGTGTGAATGTGTGTGTGAGATGGATTGGCACCCCGTCCAAGGTGTGCCCCATGCTCCCTTCGATAGGCTTCAGATTCCCCACGATCCTGCAGGATAAGCGGTATAAACAACGGATGGATGTCGTAACGTTACCATGACAACAATGATTTTGTCGAGCCACGTTTACTCGCAGGATCGCTTGCATAGCATGCAGGTCCTGTGCCTTCCACATTGTTATCCGGTTACAATCAGACATGATTGTAAGTTATTTTGTGACATCACAACTTGAGTTCACCCATAGCCCCGCCCCCCGAATCAGTTTTCACTACTTGTCACTACTTGTTCTGCTTGTGTAGTTTATTTCTCACACAGGTGCATGCAAGGAATGAATTAAGTTTCACTCTGTGTGTGTGTGTGTGTGTGTGTGTGTGTGTGTGTTCAGTGATCAGATGCCTCTTTTGAAGATGGCTGAGGTGTCTTCCCAAAAGGGCGACTGCTGAGCGGAAACATATGGCTGCTTCCTTCTTCTCGCTAACGCCGTCAGATCTTCTGCTTATTCAGACCCATAACACAGGAGCAGCACGAACACACTTGGGTCATAGCGGCTATGAGTGTGTGTGTGTGTGTGTGTGTGTGTGTGATTATCAGGAGCTCAAAGGCAAACACATTCCCAGTAGTGAATTTATGAATGGAGGTGAAGTGAGTTTTCAAATTGCAGGTTAAACACGGCGACTAAAGCACGGGGTTTTCTGCTTTACGACAGCTATCACTCCAGCCGTGGGCAGATTTCTGGAGCTTAATGGCTATTGGCTAACGAGACCAAATTATTACTGGACCCGGCTGCAGCTTTATCAATCACTATAACAGAAAACTTTTAAGAAAACGACGTTTGTCTACAGTTTAATCGACGTTGTACTGAAAAACATATACCTCGCCGCGGCACAAACCAGTCCAATATGGCTGACCGTTCGCTACCTCTTCGTCCGACCCAATCGGCAGGCGGTACCGCACGAGTACAACGAGGGGAAGTGTGAAGTACGCGTAACATACTAGTCATTAGTCAAATACTAACGTATTGGGAACTGTAAATGGTTAAACCTCTTTTATATATATTTTTAATTGCATTACATTGTAAACCCCCCCCTCCGAAAGAAAGCGCGCCGGCCGCCAGAATATCAGTTTTTTATCAACGTTATGGCCACCACATTCATACACAGGACAGCACCATTTAGGAGCTTTTTAACCCAGTTAAACTCAGAGGAGATAGTGATGTCACAAAGGGTTTGTAGAGTTAAATGGTCTGCACTTGTGTAGCGCTTTTTTAACCTTAGCGGTTCTACACTGGTTCTCATTCACACACATACTCACACATATACTCACACACCAGTGGTAGCAGTGTTGGGGTTCAGTGTCTTGCCCAAGGACACTTCGGCATGTGGATTCACGTGGGCCGGGAATCGAACTCCCAACCCTACGATTAGTACACAACCCGCTCTAACAACTGAGCCACAGCCGCCCCGAGTCAAGTCAGAACAATTAAGGGTTCTTGTGATCAGAAACAGAGGTTTTTATTATATACCCCTAATTAAGAGTCTTGAACAGTTCTTGTCCAAGTCCAGAATTTTGGATATGATCAGCACCACACCACAGAGCTGCCACAAAGATGGGTTTTCGTATGACGTTACTGACGGGAGACTTTTCAAATCCCACCCACTGTTTTCAGTAAAACCTTCTGCTCCGCAGTTGATGTTGTACACAGATGAAATAGGGATATGCAATCCCCTGGGGTCAGACGCTTCTGTAAATAAATGACTGATGGTTTATTATACTTTAGGAAATATAGACCCCAAGTTTAGGTCAAAGCTTGCTGCAATCAGACTAAAAGCTAATGATATTGACGAGTGTGGTGTCGATTGTTGTGGCGTTACAGAGAATTAATGGAGACCTCCAGCTGCCAAAATCCAAACAATGGATTTATTTGGTGTAGTGGTTTCGGTATGTGCACACGAGCGTGCTGGTTTACAGGAAGTGTAGGCATTGCGAATGTACCATTGAGGAAATGCGAAGGAATTTTTCACGAAAAAAAGGTTTCACTTAATGGGCCCTGGAAAACTAGATTAGACAGTGCCTCGAAATAGAAAGGGCTAGCACAGAATTCTTGAAATCAGCTCTCGAAACCACCTACGGAATGAACAGAAGAAGCAAGCTGATTGATTTTCCAGCTTTTGACCTTATTGAGCAAACTCCACAGGATATATAATGCACATCATTCTGAGCACCCTACTTTTGTACATGAGAGGGAATTGTTTCAGAAGTGATAAATATGGAGTCCATTACAGCAAAGATTAGAGATTTTTTTTTTGGCGGGGGGATTGATGGCATAAAACATGCAGTCGTGGTAAAGTGGCTTATTCTTAATGGCGACGAGCACATCAGAGATCAAAAATCTCTGCTAATCGTCAGTGCAAATGGGAAAGTGCCTGTCTTTGGATTTATAAAGAACATTTCCTGTATGTTGTAGACTGTTTATTGTATTGTTTCCAATATCAGCTTTACGAGGCTTTGGATTTGAATGGAGATCTACTAGCGTATGAAGTTTCTGTAAACAAGTCCTGAGCGTGATTATTGAGCGTTTGTTTACTGCGCAGCCTTAAAACAAGTTCTTAAAGCTAACAGAAAGTCTTAAAAGACACAAGGCTGGCCTGAAACGACGTCTCTGACGTTAATTTAGCTCGATTTGCAGGTAAAATAAAATGTTAATGGTGTTTGTTTGGGCAGCGCCTCGGCTTTCGGTGTCACGATGACGTCGTTGTTTTTGTAATCGTTTGTACGACTAGTACGAGTACGTTCATTTCTCTCGTATAGAAATGATCGGCGTTTCGACGAGACACAGTGTGTATAAATAGCCATTTAGCCATCGTTTAGCATCATATAGCCTCTGATTTGGAAGAGCTAATCCGATTATCCTAAATAAAACCCTTGACAGGTTCTTCAGTCGGCTGAGAACCGAGGAGCGTCAGGTTGCTAGGCTACCACTGTGGCTAAATAAATGAAAGCAAGACTATATATATATGTTTTTCCCATCGCTGCTTAATGTAAATACGTGATGTCTGTAAGGACAGCTTCGTTAACGTTTCAATGTGCTAGAATGCTGAATATTTTAAGTTGTTGAAAGAGCTTTTTGCTTTCTAAGTGTTAGACAAGCATGGGTTAATAATTTGTCAAATATTGCATTTCGAACCTCATGTGCTCAACATGCGATACACAGGACACACTGCAGCACTTCCTGTACCAGCGAGAGGCTGAAAGGGCCTGGTGAATCAGCAGATAGCTGTTGACTGACAGATGAACTTGGCCTTGAGTTTGTCCCTGTGTGCCACCACATCCCCCTTTAAACACCAGAGAGAGAGAGAGAGAGAGAGAGAGAGAGATGTGGTAATGAGGAACAGATCCAGTGTGGGAAGACGGTGCTGCTTCTTTATAATACTTTAATAATAATAATTTATCATAAAACGTGCCTCGGGTGTTTGCCTAGGCTAGTTTGGTGTCGCCAGCCACGCGGATGCACAGCTAAGCTATCACCGTATGGGTTTAGCTGCTACAGCGCCGTGCAGAGTTCATTATCTTTCCTTCTGCTCTGCTCAGATCATGTTCACGTAAACTGGAACTCATCTAGACATTTACACACCTTGTTTTCCTGCTCAGCATCAGAGGATGTTCCTGTTTCACTTTCAACACCTTTACTGCTTTAAAAAAAAAAAGAATCGAGAGACTGTCAGCCGATAAGACGTGAGTATTTCCACGTGTGTATTTTCCTGTGAACGCTGTCTGATCGGTCCCGCCTCCGTTCAGTGAAGATGAAAAATCACTTTTACTGACGTTTCTGTCGCGTAGCGACGAACCGCTCCAAGTGGAGAATTATTCGCGGCTAAAGAAAACATCTTCTGGGCGAAACGTGATTTTATTTAAAAAATGCGTTTGACTTAATATCGTTTTCTTAACAATAATCTTGTACCGCAAGTAACGTCAGTTTTTGACATCAGTAACTGTAATCAAATCACATCCATTTCAAATGTAACGCATTACGTTACTGCGTCATCAGAAGTCCACAAAAAAACAGATATAAGAATAAGGGTTTTTTTTTTGTTTTGTTTTGTTTTGTTTTTGTTTATTTTATTTTTTTTAAAGACCTCAGAAAGACAGATCAAAGATAGACAGTTCGTTTTTTGAAAAAGAAATTCCACGGAAAGACAGATATAATATATACCATTCTTGGTTCCCCAAAGAACCTTCCTCTCTCTCTCTCTCTCTCTCTCTCTCTCTCTCTCTCTCTCTCTCTCTCTCTCTCTTTGTGATTTATTTGTTTTTTGCAATTTGTTGTTGATTCACCAAAATGGCAGTGTTTTCGAGCAAGTGCAAGTTTATCATAGCCCCAGAGAAAGGTCTCAGTGCTAATAAAGCTGATTAATGCCATTCCTGTGCTTTCTCTCCTGACCTCCGTCCCTTCGACGGTCTCCTCTCACTAGTTGCAGCATATCATGGAAGAAAAAAAAAAGGGACGCCGGGGTGGGAGAGGGAGCAGCATATAGGGACCGGCATTTTTCTGATGCGAGAGAATATGAAGTGACGTGCCGGCAGCCTGGGGGGAAGCGTGGCGCCTTATCAAAGCAGCGAGCTGATTTACGAGCGATGAAGAGGTGAAGGGGGGAAAAGCTGCATGTTTAATCACATGGACTGCTGGGAGCCGAAGTCGGGGGGGCGAATACTCTGTTTCCTCCCGGGGCAGATTGTGGTCGCTGGTTTCCAGCCCTTTCTCGACATGGTTCATATCCCGTGAGCTTGCTGAGGAGATGCCTGGATGCATAAGAAAATGTATATGAGCTGTGTATACTTATAACAAACCCGTCGTCCTAAGGCTGTTTTTGTATTTTATTTATTTGTTTACTTCTTTTTTTTTTTTTTTCTTCTAGAAAGTCCGCTAAAAGACAAACGTATGATAGATACATTGTTAAAAAAAAAAAAAAACTATTTAAGGAAAGTAAACAGAAAGACAGAAATGAAATAAGGTATAAAGTTTTTTTTGTTTGTTTATTTGTTTGTTTATTTTTTTTAAAAAATTTCAAACAGGGCACCCTCGTACTAACCCCTGTCTACATGTATATCGATTTTTTTTTTTTTTAAAACATCCATACGACGAGCGATTTTCGAATTACGTCAAAAAAGGATGGCTCTGCCCAGTAGGTGGCGATAGTGCGTCATAAACTGTTGATTCAAACGGCTGAAGAATAACACTAAGGCCTGCGTACTGAGCGGTATAGAACGCAACGTTTAGAAAAACACCAAAACAACGAAAACTTCGTGCACTCGGATGCAAAGCGTTCGTCCGGGTCTTAGCCGAAATCTCCGTTTGTAGCGTGTTGGATTCGGGAGTGGTGCAGTGATGAATATATCACTGCACATAGGGTCATTTTCAGTAGCGCGACGCCATTTTGACGCCATTTTTGCCCAGGAGATCATCTTGTTCTGTAGCTTAGATCGCAGTAAGAATTAGAAAAGGAATAACGCTAAATGACCTGATCTGCAGTTTTATGAAACAAGTAACGAACACTGACCAGCAGAGTTGCTTTCAGTCATGCTTTGGAGAGTTTAGGAATTAATCACCTCATTCATAAAAAGGTCTGCGGTGGGAACCGATACGAGCGATCCTACACGACACGGCCGAACCGAGTCAGAACTCATAAAGGGGAAAACGGCTCCAGCGCTGCTTCACCGTCGTTGTCACACTTGGCTTCGTGTGTCTGTAATTGCGCTCAAACGATGCGTCCTGGATTAAGCGTCGATTCTGGACTGATGGTTTTTGAAGGCTTGTGGTTGTCTAATCATACGGCGCTGCTAAAACGACTGGCAGCGGCCATGGAAACCGCTCGCGGCTCAAGCAGACCTCTCTGACCAGCCGAGAGCCCACACTGGCCAGAATTACAGTAATGAAAAATGTGGACCAAACCAAAAGCTTAGCCAGCTGCCATAACCGAGCCACCCGCCTCGCCTCGCCTCGCCTCGCCAGTGGACCGCTCGCCGTCAGCCTGCTTCCAGTCCTCAGTTTTCTCGATCTGTCTTTAATATTTGCATCCGTTAGAGTTCTCCCTCACCACAGTGTGTTTCCGTTATATCAAAGTCATTTTTGAGAGCACAATATGTGCTGCGAATAAAATCGCTTTTAAAATGACCCAGTGAATTTACCAGTACAAAACAAGTGTGAGGGTGTGTTCCATTTTGTTTTCCACGTTTCATTTAATTTAGCAACCAACAACACAGGGTTTTCTTGACATCTTGTCGGTTTCATCCGACTGCTGAAGCCATGGGATCTCACTGTCGAAAGGAGTCAGGAGATGGGGACGAAACAACTTCTAATACATTGGATGTACCGTGGAACACGAAACACGAGAAAATGGGGCACCACAGCGATGTTCCCAAGAACAGGACGTCCCTCCAACAGTGATGAGAGGACAAGACAAAAACTTACCAGGGAGTCTGCCGAGAGACCTACGGTAATATTAAACTAGCTGCAGGAATATCTAGCAAGCACTTCTTACTTCCTGCACATGACGACAGTCTCTTTGTAGGGTGTAGGGTGACTAAACAGAAGCCCTTTCTCACAAAACAAAGCATCCAAGTGCAGCTAAATCACCCCGAACCGTGTGGCAAAACTTTTTGGTAATAATTCTAAAAGACGTGTCTGGTGCAAATACAAGACAGCTTACAGTATCACCCAAAGAACACCATACCCACAGTGAAGCATGGTGGTGGAAGCATGATGCTGTGAGGCTGCTTCTCTTCAGCTGGGACTGGCGCTCTAGTCAAGAAGGAATCATTGATAGTTCTCCAAATACCAGTCTATTTCGCAGGTCTCTTCTAGACAGCTGAGAGTAAAGAAAAATCGTGACCTTCCAGCACAGCGAAAGCACAAATCCGAATCAACAAAGGAACGGCTTTAGACGAAGAAGATCAAGGTTTTGGAATGTCACAGTCAGAGCCCAGATCTAAATCCTATCAAAAACGTGTGGAATGGCTTGAAGAGGGCTGAGAACAGGAGATCCCCTCACATCAATTTTGATAGATGTGGAGCATTTTTTATTTATTTATTTTTTTTGCAAAGAAGAGTGGAATAATTGCCAAATCAAGATGAGCCATATTGGTAGACTTTGACCCCAAAACACTGAGTGCTGTATTACAAGCAGAAGGTGTTTTAACACAATATCAGTTAAGGGGTGTGTATATTTTTGTTGTTGTTGTTGTTCTTGTTGTTTTTTTTTTGTTGTTTTTTTTCCATTACATACAATATCAACATTTTTATGAACTCCAGCTGATTACGTGGTGGTCACAGTGGACTTTTGCATCTGTAGGTTCTTAACATCGCTTATCGCTCACACTTACAAAAACAAGCTAGCTATAAATGTTAAATGTTTCTCATTAAATATTTTACTTTATCTCTCACTCCCATCCCTTTCTGCCCTGAAGATATTGTCCACCTTAATCCATGTGTTCGCAATCTGTCTGTGAGCATATTAGACGGTGATAATCTAATAGGAGCTAATGGGGAAACTCGAACAAGCCAAAGGTGTCCAAATATTCACTTGGGTTACATCCGAGTACACTTAAGCTCCGAGTGTACCTTTTGTGTCGACGACTATAAGAAATGAAAAGAAAAATAGAAAATTAATTGAATGCATTTCATGAATTTTTTCTTTTTCTGTCTTTTTAAAAAAAAAAAAAAAAAAAATTTTATCATAGGCTAGGATTTCCCAAGCTCTGATTCACATCGTCATGTTCCAGCTGGATTCATGAAACTGTAACGTTATTCATTACTCAGAGCTCTAAGCCTGTTTTCCTTCCTCATGGAAGATGATTCCAGGGGCCGCATTTATATTATTATAAGATGTGCTTAAAATAATTCTGCGCTTCCTAAGAGCTCCTGCGTGGATAAAATGTCCATATGTGCTAGAGACGTTATTCCCAATGAACGATGAATGGGATACTAATACCGATAGAAATAGGAGGAGCACTCGCCAGGAAGGTCCACAGGGCATCTGGTTTAAACACGAGGTGTGCGTCGGACTGGGATCCGGTGTCGATTAACATGCGTTTACAGCATTTATTTATTCATCATTAGTCGTGATGGCTTAAACGATTCTGCTAGGTGCTTATATTTTGGGAATGAGAACCAACTAAATTTGTTAGAAAATGTAACAGGCAGGTACAAACAAAAATAATAACTGTGTGAGCAGGATTTCAAAACGAAAAGAAAGAAAGAAAGAAAGAAAGAAAGAAAGAAAGAAAGAAAGAAAGAAATTACTAAGTAAGCAAAGAAAGAAAGAAAGAAAGAAAGAAAGAAAGAAATTACTAAGTAAGCAAAGAAAGAAAGAAAGAAAGAAAGAAGTTGCTAAGAACGAAAGAAAGAAAGAAGTTACTAAGAAAGAAAGAAAGAAAGAAAGAAAGAAAGAAAGAAGTTACTAAGAAAGAAAGAAAGAAAGAAAGAAAGAAAGAAGTTACTAAGAACAAAAGAAAGAAGTTACTAAGTAAGCAAAGAAAGAAAGAAAGAAAGAAAGAAAGAAAGAAAGAAAGAAAGAAAGAAGTTACTAAGAAAGAAAGAAAGAAAGAAAGAAAGAAGTTACTAAGAACAAAAGAAAGAAGTTACTAAGTAAGCAAAGAAAGAAAGAAAGAAAGAAAGAAGTTGCTAAGAAAGAAAGAAAGAAGTTACTAAGAACGAAAGAAAGAAGTTACTAAGTAAGCAAAGAAAGAAAGAAAGAAGTTACTAAGAAAGAAAGAAAGAAAGAAAGAAAGAAGTTGCTAAGAACGAAAGAAAGAAGTTACTAAGAAAGAAAGAAAGAAAGAAGTTGCTAAGAAAGAAAGAAAGAAAGAAAGAAAGAAGTTACTAAGAAAGAAAGAAAGAAGTTACTAAGTAAGCAAAGAAAGAAAGAAAGAAAGAAAGAAAGAAGTTGCTAAGAACGAAAGAAAGAAGTTACTAAGAAAGAAAGAAAGAAAGAAAGAAAGAAGTTGCTAAGAAAGAAAGAAAGAAAGAAAGAAAGAAGTTACTAAGAAAGAAAGAAAGAAAGAAAGAAAGAAGTTACTAAGAAAGAAAGAAAGAAAGAAAGAAAGAAGTTACTAAGAAAGAAAGAAAGAAAGAAAGAAAGAAGTTGCTAAGAACGAAAGAAAGAAGTTACTAAGAAAGAAAGAAAGAAAGAAAGAAAAGTTACTAAGAAAGAAAGAAAGAAGTTACTAAGAAAGAACGAAAGAAAGAAGTTACTAAGTAAGCAAAGAAAGAAAGACAGAAGTAGAGATCTCGGTATAATCCCTGACGAGAGATCAAGTAAAATACACCTGCTTCCTATAATAATGATGATATAAAAAGGCGTGTGGAATTTAAGATCAGATCTCATGGTATGGACAGGTTTAGGGATGAGCTTTCAGGTTTACGCTCGGGCGCTGTGAACGAGTCACTCTCACTGTGCACTCGGGTGTGGTGTGTAGAGCAGCAGGGGTAACACACAACGTGTGTGGTGTGTGCTCATGGTTAATGTAGCATGACGCAGGAGAGAGAGAGCGAGAGCGAGCGAGAGAGTCGGGCTTGTTGGTTTGAGGTGTAATTGGGAGAGGAGATACACACACGTGACTGTAAGACCATGTGTACATCTGATCAGTTCAGGTTGTAAGGTTTTAATTACATGTGTAGTCAGATATATCACCGCTGAACTGAACTCTGTTTTATTTGCTGTACCGCATGTAATATGCAGTTCAGCGCTGGTCCAGGTACTGTACTTAAAAATGGTTTCCACCTCAATATATTTTTTGCTTCATTAAAGACACCAATTTGATGTCAATTTGAGCAGATACTGTACACTGTGACAATGCACTGAACGCTGTTTAAAATATGATGTATGAGGAGCGGTTTCGGTGATGATGTCATGTATGAGGAGGGGTTTTGGTGATGATGTATGAGGAGGGGTTTCGGTGATGATGTATGAGGAGGGGTTTCGGTGATGATGTAATGTATGAGGAGGGGTTTCGGTGATGATTTATGAGGAGGGGTTTCGGTGATGATGTATGAGGAGGGGTTTCGGTGATGATGTATGAGGAGGGGTTTCGGTGATGATTTATGAGGAGGGGTTTCGGTGATGATGTATGAGGAGGGGTTTCGGTGATGATGTATGAGGAGGGGTTTCGGTGATGATGTATGAGGAGGGGTTTCGGTGATGATGTAATGTATGAGGAGGGGTTTCGGTGATGATTTATGAGGAGGGGTTTCGGTGGTGATGTAATGTATGAGGAGGGGTTTCGGTGATGATGTCATGTATGAGGAGGGGTTTCGGTGATGATGTATGAGGAGGGGTTTCGGTGATGATGTATGAGGAGGGGTTTCGGTGATGATGTATGAGGAGGGGTTTCGGTGATGATGTAATGTATGAGGAGGGGTTTCGGTGATGATTTATGAGGAGGGGTTTCGGTGATGATGTATGAGGAGGGGTTTCGGTGATGATGTATGAGGAGGGGTTTCGGTGATGATTTATGAGGAGGGGTTTCGGTGATGATGTATGAGGAGGGGTTTCGGTGATGATTTATGAGGAGGGGTTTCGGTGATGATGTATGAGGAGGGGTTTCGGTGATGATGTATGAGGAGGGGTTTCGGTGATGATGTAATGTATGAGGAGGGGTTTCGGTGATGATTTATGAGGAGGGGTTTCGGTGATGATGTAATGTATGAGGAGGGGTTTCGGTGATGATGTAATGTATGAGGAGGGGTTTCGGTGATGATGTAATGTATGAGGAGGGGTTTCGGTGATGATGTATGAGGAGGGGTTTCGGTGGTGATGTAATGTATGAGGAGGGGTTTCGGTGATGATGTCATGTATGAGGAGGGGTTTCAGTGATGATGTAATGTATGAGGAGGGGTTTCGGTGATGATGTATGAGGAGGGGTTTTGGTTATGATGTAATGTATGAGGAGGGGTTTCGGTGATGATGTAATGTATGAGGAGGGGTTTCGGTGATGATGTAGTGTATGAGGAGGGGTTTCGGTGATGATGTATAAGGAGGGGTTTCGGTGATGATGTATGAGGAGGGGTTTCGGTGATGATGTAATGTATGAGGAGGAGTTTCGGTGATGATGTATAAGGAGGGGTTTCGGTGATGATGTATGAGGAGCGGTTTCGGTGATGATGTAATGTATGAGGAGGGGTTTCGGTGATGATGTATGAGGAGGGGTTTCGGTGATGATGTAATGTATGAGGAGGGGTTTCAGTGATGATGTCATGTATGAGGAGGGGTTTCAGTGATGATGTCATGTATGAGGAGGGGTTTCAGTGATGATGTCATGTATGAGGAGGGGTTTCAGTGATGATGTCATGTATTAGGAGGGGTTTCGGTGATGATGTCATGTATGAGGTGGGTTTCGGTGATGTCATGTATTAGGAGGGGTTTCGATTATGATGTCATGTACTGGGAGGGGTTTTGGCAAAGTGTATTGGGCTGTTTATGATCTAAAATCATTTTTGAAGGGCTTTGTTTATGCTGTACGGTATTTTCGAGGAGTTTTGCTTATGACGCAATGCACTGAATGGAGTTTTGGTAATGACATGTTATGAAATGTGTCCCAGGCGTCCTGAAGTGATTTATATTATATAGTCTGTTTAAAATGAAACATCAAGTGTTATAAAAGTGTTGCTTGCACTTACATCTGCATTCTGATGTGGACAAATCATGGACTAGAACTCAAGATGAATGAACTTTTTGTGTGTAAAAAAAAATCCTTAGTGTTTCTTCGAGCTTATAGGTTTATTTACGAGTACATACGCATACACTAGCTTTGTGTGTGTGTGTGTCCGTTAAGATGAGCTGAGAGAAGATCAGGATCATTCCCAGTGGATTATTTTGCTCCGACTCAGCCATCAAATATTTAGATTTGTCCCTGGATGATTATCGCATGATTAAAAAGCCCTAATGGGGAACATTGTTTGGAGCGAGGAACATTCTCCTCCTTGAACAATTGGCACGCCTGAACATAAACAAAGCGCTGCTGAAGTGTGCCAGATCTCCAGAAGTTCTTCTGCTTGTGTTATTTCCTTTCCTTTTTTTTGTTACATTTTAAATTCCAGACTCCGGGCCGCTGAGCCACTTATTTGATTTTAATCTCCAGAGGTCTAGGGCATTATCTGGGCTTTGAGGTACTACATTCACGGCTTTATGCACAGTAGTGGTGCATATTTCATAAGAGACATAGGAGCAGTGACAGGGTGGTCCATATGTGTTCAAAATCCAGGAGGGTGGGGAGAGCACGATATTAGGAAAGCAATCACATATTTTGGCGCCCCTCTCTCTCCCTCTCTCTCTGTCAGCTATCTCCATCTCCCATCCATTCTCTAAATCTATTTGTCTCTTTCCCCCCTTTCTTTCCCCTTTCGGTCTCTTACTGCTGTGCGTGAAAGGGAAGTGTCTAATAAAAGCCCGGTGCAAGGGGAATGACTGCAGCGCGTTCAGCTTCTTTTTTTTTCTTTTTTTCTCACAGAGCAGGAAGCAGAGTCGGAGCACGTGCCAAGTCCTCGCTGAATTCCTGCCAAGAGTCGACTTGTTTGCTCGTCTCGCTGGAGCCAGAGGCTGACCTTATTAGCTGCGAGGGCAGTCGTCTTATTAAAACACATCTGGCGCTGAGGGAGCCCAAATAGTCCTCATATTGTCTTCCTGCTAGCTCCTGACCTTGCGTTACCTAGCAGGAATGCTGACAAGCGCTTCACGCATCTGTTGAAAGTTTCTGCAGCTTTCTTCCCTCCCTCCCTCTCTCCCCTTTCCTCGCTTCATTCCCTCCCGCGCTGTCTTCACTGGCGCCTGCACGGTAGCTCTGTGGGACCTGTTTTTCTTCCTCCCCCTATTTTTTTCCCCTCTCACCCTTTCCCCCTGCCAGCTTTTCCCCCTTCACAGCTGTGATTTTTTTTTTTTCCCCTCCTCTTAGTTCTTTTCCATTTTGCTTCTTTTTCGTTGTATGTGTCATATAAATAATATATATGCATTCTTATTTATTAGCAGTTGTGGCCCGGCTAGTTATTTTTAAGTGCGTTGCCTGCCATTCCTGGCACAGCTTTATAGTGTGCGAGCGCTTTTACGAGGCCTGGTTCGGCGAGGAGATCGTGCACGCCGAGCCTGGCACTTCTCTGGTGAGAGAACGGTTATGGCCGCCATATTCCCGGGGCATCTGAGGGCAGGTGGCGTGGCGCCCTGCATCAGGTGGCATCTAGCTAGCGTATCAAACATTTGACAGAATCTGAGCAGGTTAAGCTGTGACAATACAAACGTGATGAAATGATCGGAAAACATGTTTTACTTGTTTTAACTGTTTCCCAGACGGCGTGTTCAAGTGGGTCATGTACTGTATTAACCATATTTTCCATACAAACAACTCGCCCTTGGTGTTTTCTACCTTTCTGAGTTTTCTAACAGCGCCGATCGTGTTTGACGCCACGTTTGCGTTTCGTAACACATCCGCTACAGCCCTCGTAGGTTCAGTTAGCAATGGATGCTAAGTGCAACTACGGTACGATCTCGGTGGCTTTTACTGCAATTTTACTAACACTTCTGAGGTAAATGTTGATATTTCTGATAGATCTGTCTCAGTTCCACTGACGTAAAGACTTTATTTTGTTCTTAACAGCTACATTCTGCCTAAAGCTTTAAGCCTTAGTAATTAGCTGGCTTATGCCTGGCGTCTATATTTCCTGGTTGTTTCCTAGCAACAGTGTCTTCACCATTTTAGCCACTTGAACAGCGAGCTAATCTGTGTTTGCCTTTTCCATTTCGAAATTTAAACGCACCCTAAAATCATGTTAATGACCTTGTGTTAAGGTTTATATGACTTTAGAAATGTACCTATTGCATAAGCTCCTAAAATCTTAACATTTCATTCAAATATATATATATATGGTTGTTAGCTTGTAGTTATATTAATGTGTAGTTTTTAATTGGTTTACTTTTTGAATTTTATGATCAATTGTGTATTTACTTTGCCTGTTTTACACGTTTTCTGCGCTGTTTTAATGAGCGTTGTTGGTGCTACATAAATAATACATCACGGTTTATTATTAAATCATGAATCATTAATTAAGAACACTACTTAGAGGCACGTTATGGTATTTTTGTGTTCTACAAGTTTCATGCCACTTTACATGTTTGTTTTCAGTGTGTTAAAGATTGTGCACTTGATGGCTTTGTCACTTTAGCACTGGTAGTTTACACACACACACACACACACACACACACGGAGGTAATTGCATCATGAGGCAATGTGCCTTCTGTAAATAAACAAAAGCTTAGCATCGGGAGCTCTGTTTATTTGGTCTCCTTTCAGCTGGAGACGTGCTTCGGGGGAACGGCGACAGCGATGTGTCAGCCTGTAGATTGCAGTTTAATGGACACGCGCGTACAGGAAGTGTTTTATGTTCACCGTTCATCCGCTGATTTTTGATATTATTAACCTTTATCTCAATCTGATTGATCCTCTTTACGTTAAAGCTGCAGTCTGTAATGTTTAAATAGTTCCAGCATTGTCACCTTGAAAGAATTTCAGCCCTGAAATTAGCCCCGCCTTAGAATTGTTCTTAACCAAGGACAGTTCTCATGATCTCGGTGGGGTCAATACAGGTTGAAAATTATGTACCAATAAGTGTTCACTCAGAGAAGTTACCAAGAGGCCAAGGGTCACAGTGTTAACTTGATGCTGCCACCACCGTGCTTCACTGTATTGATGGCGTTCTCAAGGTGATACGCAGTGCTCGGCTTTTTGCCAAATGTAACATTTTGTACAAAGGCCTAAAAGATGAATCGAAATCACACCGCTGAAACTACCACTAAAATTACGTACCGCTGCTTTAAACTAGAGCTGCAACTAACGATTCATTTTCCTTTTATTTTAATGAATGATTAGTTGCTGAGGTTTGTCAGATTTTTTTGAATAATTTCCTGTTTGTGACTCGATTCCAAAGCTTTGGGGTTGACTCAATCATTGATGCTCAAGAAGACAACGGGGGGTGTAAACTTTTGAACAGGACGATCGGTGTAAATTGTTATTATTTTGTCTTCTGGGAAACATGTAAATATCTTATATAGCTTCTGAAGGGCAGGAGTAAATGGAAAATAATAAGATGTTTAAACATAATAATAAACAATTTACACCGATCATCCTGTTCAAAAGTTTACACCCCCCCAACCCCCCCGCCCAGCTCTTAATGTATCGTGTTGCCTTCTTGAGCATCAGTGAACGCTTGCACCTTTTGTAATAGTCGTGTACGAGTCCTAAACTCATCGATAATGAAATAATTGCCAATTGTTTTTATTATCAAGTTGTATCGATTAGCTTTTTCAGGCCTACTTTAAATGGTGCGGTTCGCACAACAGTGTAGTAGATTAGTTCTTTCTCCTCACATATGTTCCCTACACTTATCCTGAACTACGCATAAATTAAAAAAAAAAAAAAAAAAATGGTCCATTGGGCTTTTTCACTACTCGTTCAATTTTTTGTCTCTGACTCCCTTTCTCTTACTCATTTCCACATCTGTGTGACCGTTTGCTCTCCGTAGCCCAAAGATACCACACACACACACACACATCTCTTTCTCCTAATAAATCGAATCAGTGCCGTAAACGTCCATTTCTTTCGCAGGACTCATCGGTGAGCCAGTCCATGCGTGAGCGAGCGCTGATTCATTCATGTTTTCCAGCCTGTTTGTTCTGCACGGCTCCCCGTGGGCCAGGTGGTGCCGCCGACTCCCTCTGCGTGAATGGGAAATGTGTTGTTGAGTTATGATGAAGAACAGGCCTGCTGCAAGAATCTCGCTCACTCACACACACACACACACACACACACTCACATTTATATATACACTTCCATAATATCCGTTTGCAGTCAGTCACCCCATTTAGTGCTGGAAGCAGCTAGAGGTGAAGTATACGAGCTCAGATCGGTGCGGCGAGGCACGCTGACTTTCACCACGTTAAAAATATATCAGGCGTTAAGAAATATTTTGTTAGTTTTATACCGTATATTTATGGACTAAGTATAATAATGTTAGTGTGCTATAGGAGATTGCTTTAAGCTTACAGATGTCATTAAAATGCAGCAATGAAATGTTTCCATATCGTATGTCGAAAGGCGTGTTTATTATTCATCACTCTCGGCAATATTTTAGCCAATCAAACGATCAAATATCTCACTGCGATATCGCGTTATTCGTTTATTTAACGCGGACCGTTTTCGGTGGACGGCACAGCGAGGCCTACGGCAGATTCACGTACTCTGTGTTTTAATGGGAGTAAAGATTAACGCTCAATGGATGAGACATTATTTTGAGTTTGATTTTGAGTCCCGGGCGCACCGTGGCTTAGAGGCTCGGACGTTTGCTTCGCACCTCCAGGGTTTTGGGCTCGAATCCCGCCTCATGCCCTGTGCATGCATGTACTCCCTGTGCTTAAGGGGTTTCCTCCGGGTACTCCGGTTTCCTCCTCCAGTCCAGAGACATGCACTGTAGGCTGATTGGCGTTTCCAAATTGTTTGTTGTGTGGGATTGTGCACCCACCTGTCCAGTGTGCCCCCCCCTCCGCCTTGTACCCTGAGTTCCCTGAGACTGCAGGTGGGTTTTGTGCTAAAAAAAAATATCTCGGTGTTTATCGGACAGCGCGATCTTCACTTGGATGCACGGCTTACATACAGACAGTATGTATATACACACACTATGTGGCCAAAAGTTTGTGGACACCTGACCATATGTGATGTAGTGCTCAGACTTCTCGTGAAATGGAGATGATGTAGAAAATCGATACGCTTTTGTGACACCTATAAACAATGCAAAAAATCTTAACAAAATTTTTTTTTTTTTTTGACTCACCCTTAATTATTAATAAATAAATAAATTAATAAATAAATAAATTCCCCCACTACCATAAATCTCATTTTAGCCAGCGATATTCACCAATTAATGACTTCACCTTTACTCTGATGGAGTGCTTCTGTGTGAATCTAGTGCCACATTCCATACCCGTGTGTGTGTGTGTGTGTGTGTGTGTGTGTGTGGCTGCGTTGCCTGTACATGGGGGCAGACAGCCTTGTTATTTTCCTTTGAAGTGGATGACGAGCCAGAGGTCAGAATCAGGGACCCGGCTGAGAACAGCTTGTTTGTTTTCCTGACGAAAAAATCTAAGCAAAGTGCTGTGAGGAAATTCCTTCAGGGGGAGTACATGAGGAGTGTGTGTGTGTGTGTGTGTGTGTGTGTGAGGGAAAAGTGTAGCGAGTGCTGAAAGAGAAACCGTGAAGGATTTCGAGGGGAAATTCCCCAAACGGTGAAGACCGTTCTTCCCGTCGCCGGGCTGCCGAGGTGAAAGGTGAAAGGTCGCGAGGGAAGCCCTCGTACCCAGGCGGTGATTAATCCACTCCTCCTCCTCCTCCTCCTCCACCTCCACCTCCTCTACCTCCTCCTCTACATTAAGAGACAGTGTGTCCATGTGCAGGGAACAGTAGTGATGATGGAGAACCGTGTGATGGAAAGGAAAAGGACGTTGAAGGAAGGAAGCAAAGATTTAAAATTATAATGAATTACAACTTTTGCATGTTCGCATGTTCTCCCCGTGCTGCGGGGGTTTCCTCCGGGTACTCCGGTTTCCTCCCCCAGTCCAAACACATGCACGGTAGACTGATCGGCGTGTCTAAAGAGTCTGTAGTGTATGAATGGGTGTGTGAGTGTGTGTGTGATTGTGTCCTGCGATGGATTGGCACCCTGTCCAGGGTGTACCCCGCCTCGTGCCCCATGCTCCCTGGGATAGGCTCCAGGTTCCCCGTGACCCTGTAGGATAAGCGGTGTAGAAGATGGATGGATGGATGGATGGACGGATGGATGATGAACACAGCTGCATGCTGATGTTAGTAAGCGGACGTGATGATGGGAAAAATATGATATGAGAGGAAAATTTACATTTCATTGCTTTCGAAAGCGTCCGCTTGCTAAACTTTTGCGTTCTCGTCCATTTTCTTGCGTTCCCTTGCAAAGATATTTGCGTCCACTCGCGTTTTTCTGCATTCTCTCGCAGAGTTTCGCATTCTCCGCTGTCTTCTGCGTGGAAAGCCGAGAGACTTTTGCTCTTGTATTCGCACAGCATCATTAAGATAACGTAAAAATGTGAGACCATTACAATCCATCAACTAACCCTTACCATTACTGGTCCTTAATGGTATCCACTAAACATAATATGCCACCAGTAGAAGGCAACAAATTACCAGTAGAGACCCATTACAGAATCCATTAAAACCAGTGCAACCATTATAAATTTTATGGGAGTTTCTATTGGGTTTTTTTTTTTTTTTCAGCAGGGTTGGGAGACAAAAGAAAAGGTGTGTACACAAACAAACAATTGCGCTGGCACATGTATGTGTGTGTGTGTGTGTGTGTGTGTGTGTGTGTGTGTGTGTGTGTGAAAGTGAAGATTCCCCACATTCCTGCACTTCCCTCAGAGGCTCAACACAGAGCCACCTTCAAAACACACAAACACACAGACACAGACACACACACACACACACAAAACACATCACACCATCAAACACACACACACGGCAGCCTGAATGGTATGCAATATAAGGCCATTACTGATGGTCAAGCCCAGATAAGAGAAATAAAGAGATCCCCACCCAAGAGCGCCTTTTCCTTTTTCTTTCACACACACGCACACACACACACACACACACACACACACACACACACACACACACACACTTATTGGCATTGAACACCAAACAAGTATAGCTGGCTCAGCATTTGATTTACACACTGTATGTTTCAAAACTGGTGATGATGTGAGAGCAGAAGGAGGAGGAGGAGGAGGAGGAACAAGGCTGTGAGAGAGAGAGGGGGAGAGAGGGGGACGGAAGGAGAGAGAGATGGTGAGGAAGGGGAGGGAGAGGGAGAGAGAGAGACGGAGGGGGAGAGAGAGAGAGAGGGAGAGAGAGAGAAAGAGGGAGAGGCGGGAGAGAAAGAGGAGGAGAGAGAGAGAGAAAGGGCGCGAGAGAGGTGGGAGAGAGAGAGGGAACTGACGAGCCATTCAAATTGCTGCTGCCGCCACACTGCCGGGCTCTGCTGGAGGGCAGGGGGTTATGGGTAATGCAACTGTGTGTATGTGTGTGTGGCGAGGTTGTGTCACACAGTGCTAATCAAATGCATGTGTGGCCCGCCTGGCTCATGCCACACACACACACACACACACACACACACACACACACACACGAGAAAGCGCACATTCCCACTTTCATCTCAGTCCTATGCCACTTATCCATTCATGTAGGAAAACAGCTGCTTACACTGTGAATCACCATCAATATACAGAGCGTGTGTGTGTGTGTGTGTGTGTGTGTGTGTGTGTGTGTGTGTGTGTGTGTGTTTGAGTGAGAGCGAGAGAGAGAAGTCTGTCCGTCTAGTGAAGGTGTCTGTTTCCTGCATGGAAAGACAGCAGGATGAGGGAGAAAGCAAAGACAGGAAGCAGATCCGTTTGTTTTATAGACGCTACACACGCACACACACACACACGCACACACACACACACACACACACAGAAACACAAAGACAGTTTGTCTACATCATTTCAGCCTTTGTGAGAATGAGTACATGTCGGAGAACAGTATTGTTTATTGATTTTGATTGGTCAGAAGGAGTTGATTAATTTTCTAATATGTTATCGTTTCTATAGTAACGGCTGTTGGTGTAACATGCATACACGTCTTTTTTTCCCCAACACTGTTGTCCAAAGTTTTATGTGTTGCAATACTGTGATTGTGTGCGATTGTGTGTGTGCATGGGTGTGTGTGTGTGTGTGTATGTGTGTGTTGTTGATAGCTGCACTGGATCACATGCATACCTTTTGTATATCTGATGCATTCAAAGCGATGTCCACCAGAGGGCAATGGAGAGCTCTTCATGCTCCTTGGTTTCCATGGCGACCTGTAAAATGGTTGTGTGAAAAAGTCTTGACTCTTATTGGTCAGAAAGTGTTGATCTCTCTCGAGATTTGAAAGTATTCATTTCCATGTATGTGCGTGATACAGAGCCACGATTTAGTTTGTCTAGTCTGTTGATATCTGGTTTGCTTGGTAGCGAGTGTGCTTGGTAGTTAGTATGTTTGGTAGCTAACGTGTTTGGTAGCTAGTTTGCTTGTTAGCTCATTTGTTTGGTAGCTCATTTGTTTGGTAGCTAGCTTGTTTGGTAGTTTGTTTGGTAGCTAGCTTGTTTGGTAGCTCATTTGTTTGGTAGCCACTTTGCTTGGTAGTTAGCTTGCTTGGTAGCTACTTCGTTTGGTAGCCCCTTTGTTTGGTAGTTAGTTTGTTTGGTAGCCCCTTTGTTTGGTAGTTAGTTTGTTTGGTAGCTAGGTTGCTTGGTAGTTAATTTGTTTGGTAGCTATTTTGTTTGGTAGCCCCTTTGTTTGGTAGCTATTTTGTTTGGTAGCCCCTTTGCTTGGTAGTTAGTTTGTTTGGGAGCCCCTTTGCTTGGTAGTTAGTTTGCTTGGTAGCTACTTTGTTTGGTAGCCCCTTTGTTTGGTAGTTAGTTTGTTTGGTAGCTAGGTTGCTTGGTAGTTAATTTGTTTGGTAGCTATTTTGTTTGGTAGCCCCTTTGTTTGGTAGCTATTTTGTTTGGTAGCCCCTTTGCTTGGTAGTTAGTTTGCTTGGTAGCTACTTTGTTTGGTAGCCCCTTTGTTTGGTAGTTAGTTTGTTTGGTAGCTAGGTTGCTTGGTAGCCCCTTTGCTTGGTAGTTAGTTTGTCGTAGCCCCTTTGCTTGGTAGTTATTTTGTTTGGTAGCTAGGTTGCTTGGTAGTTATTTTGTTTGGTAGCCCCTTTGCTTGGTAGTTATTTTGTTTGGTAGCTAGGTTGCTTGGTAGTTATTTTGTTTAGTAGCCCCTTTGCTTGGTAGTTAGTTTGCTTGGTAGTTAGTTTGTTTGGTAGCCCCTTTGCTTGGTAGATAGTTTGTTTGGTAGCCCCTTTGCTTGGTAGATAGTATGTTTGGTAGCCCCTTTGCTTGGTAGATAGTTTGTTTGGTAGCCCCTTTGCTTGGTAGATAGTTTGTTTGGTAGCCCCTTTGCTTGGTAGTTAGTTTGTTTGGTAGCCCCTTTGCTTGGTAGATAGTTTGTTTGGTAGCCCCTTTGCTTGGTAGTTAGTTTGCTTGGTAGCCCCTTTGCTTGGTAGTTAGTTTGTTTGGTAGCCCCTTTGCTTGGTAGATAGTTTGTTTGGTAGCCCCTTTGCTTGGTAGTTAGTTTGTTTGGTAGCCCCTTTGCTTGGTAGTTAGTTTGTTTGGTAGCCCCTTTGCTTGGTAGATAGTTTGTTTGGTAGCCCCTTTGCTTGGTAGTTAGTTTGCTTGGTAGCTACTTTGTTTGGTAGCCCCTTTGCTTGGTAGTTAGTTTGTTTGGTAGTTAGTTTGTTTGGTAGTTAGTTTGTTTGGTAGCCCCTTTGCTTGGTAGTTAGTTTGTTTGGTAGCTACTTTGCTTGGTAGTTAATTTGTTTGGTAGCTACTTTGTTGATAGCTAGTTTATTTGGTCGCTAGTTTGTTTGGTAGCTACTTTGTTGCTAGCTAGTTTATTTGGTCGCTAGTTTGTTTGGTAGCTACTTTGTTGCTAGCTAGTTTGCTTGGTAGGTAGTTTGCTTGCTAGCTAGTTTATTTGGCTACATCACAAACTGTACATTAGGACGTTAATAGTGAAAATGAAGTAGGCGGAATACTATTTTGAGTGACAGTAATGTACAAGAGATTTGCAAACCATATATTTACCGTAATTCTTTTATCATCACTTTTATCTCCTGGCATGGCGTTCTTTCCTGTCACACAGACACAGGACGTACAGACACCTCGGCCGTCGTCTTTGCCACCGCTTTCCACAGGAGACGTGAGGTTAGCGTTAGTTAGCGCTACAGCTTTTCTGCCTTTAATGACTCGAATCCATAACTAATATTTTCGTACCGACACGCCCCCAACTCAGAAACTCTGATCTCATTCCCACTCGTAATTACGACCTGTGGTGACGTTCACGTGCGTTCAACTCGTAATACGATCTTTCCTCACCGTAACAGTGTGATATGTCATTCCTGTGACTCAGATCGTCCTGCTTTCATGTTTCTCCATCCAGCAGGGTGTGATAGCAGCGTCGTGTGGATGTTTTTATATCCTAGTGGGGACCAAACGTCCAGGTGTTTCGGTCACTGGGGTTCAGGTTAGGGTTAGATTTCCACAACGGTTAGCCGTATGAGCTAGGTATATAAAAGGGATAGATAATTAAAAAATAAAGAAAAAAACCTATACGGTACCCTGACCATTTTTAATTCAGCAGCAACAAAAAAAATATTTTTTTATGACAAAATTTTGCATCATTTTTTTAAAGGATAAATCAGTTACTTGTCGCAGTGAGATGTAATTGAGATATTGTGATATGTTGTTTATTAAATGTATACATATATACCATTATTATTATTATTATTATTATTATTATTATTAATATTATTTATTTTTCACTTTTTTAGTGTTAAAACTTTTTTTTTAAATTTTGTTATAATTAAAAATTGTATTTATTTATGCAACAGTACATATCGTATTTCATCGAAATGGCTTGGAAAATCACGGTATGATATTTTTCTCCGAGACCCGACGATACCCATAATGCTCATGCTAACACATCGCAATGCACCACACTCCGGTGCTATCTCCCAGCTCTAATGCTCTGAGATACGGTCGTATCTGATGTGTGCCGCGCTGTATTTGCTCGGCTCTTATCTTATCACCGTGCTCCAGGAGAGAAAAGTAAACACCGACATCCAGGATTTCTTTCTGCACGTGTCTCATGCAAATAAATGAGCGATATCTGCATTTACAGCTCAATCGGTGACTCTGAAGAATAGAAAGGGAACGGATTTCTCAGGACCGTGAAATCCGAAATGATTTTTTATTGGTTTTAGGTTTTAATTATTATGATGATGAATTTCTAATCAAGTACCTTGGTGTTGAATTTTTGTTTAACATTTATTTCGGTATTTCTTTGGATGTTTGCTGTGAAGGATCTCCACTAGGTGGCGGTAGTACTCCATTAAAGTGAACGCTCCTTCACCTGACTCCTGTTTCTGGGGACTTTTAGAATCATTAATCAGTCTGAAATATTTTTATAAAACAGGCTTTTTTTTTTTTCAACCAAAGGCAAAAAGTATATATATATATTATTTATTTTAACATAATAAATTTTTTACATTTTTACATCATTTTGACCAAAACAAAAACAGGCTACTGTGCACAATAAAACAATACCAAAAATCTAAATATAATAAACAATTATATATATACAATTATATATTATATCCATAATGTTAATCATAAAATGTTTTTAAAATTCATAATGACGAAAAATATTTTTGTATTGTTTTATTATGAAATGTATTT
>NC_071284.1:2457500-2465000 GCF_001660625.3 Ictalurus punctatus
CTCTGCCTATCCATCCCTCTACCCGTCTAGCTGTCTATATTGAGGTCTGAATGTCACTACGGCCTTGTGGTGCAGATCCGTCCACGTGGACGTGTACAGATGGGTGACAAATTCAAGGAAAAACTGCCAGCTTCTTTAATCCGCATTAACAGTTTCCTGTCCCGTGATACATTTCCTTCGTTCTTAAAAATGTTACTGGAGGAAGAGTGGGCGTAGTCTAATCTCCAGAGCTGTACATGGTGGCCCAGTAGGGAAAACACTTTAATTACTGTGTATTTATTCAAAGCGGGCAGCGTTATTAACAAACCCCACCCCCGAGCCGGCCAGCTGTGCGCTCTGTTTTCAATTAAACCCTGTTGAATGGAGGGGAAGAAGATGAAGAGGGACCCTCGCACTGCCTGTAAGGCGACGCGGTCATGTGTGTACACAGAAAGTCCAGCAACCGGATAAACCGTCACTTTTACGTCCTTGTCGTAGATATTACAGTCCCTTTCTTTTTCTGTTTTTATCCCAGAGGTGACTGTAATTATGTAAAATGATATCTTCTCAAAATATCACAAGGTTCTTAAGTAAACATCGTTCTTAAATAATACAGGTCAAAATAACCGTCTGGACGTCTGGCTTAGGTCGGGGACATTGTGGTGTGAAGTGGCCTTTACACGTGAAAATAGTACTTAAAAGCAATACGTGAACCTGAATGAACTAAGCTTAAACTTGAAGGTTGGTGAAATTTGAACAATTACAACTTGACAGATTGAACTGTTATTAAATCTGACGTGAATTAAGTTGCCGTGCACAGAAAATACACACACACACTTTATATGCGTAGTGTTTATCCAGCGCCACCGAGGTTCCGGACGATTCAAACGAACAATACGATATAAAACATAAAAGCAAATGTGTTACAAACACGATATTCTGACTTCTTATTTCATATAAATAATTTCAAGATCGAGACGTAAAAACCGCTGATTAGGTATAGTTATATAGATATAGGATGCAGTCGAATTCACCTAATATTATTATTCCTATTATAAGATTACCATGAAATCAAGCAAATATATGATCATGAAACCTATTTCTCGACTCATTTCTAGTATAAAATTTTCTCATTTAGATAATTAGACACCATGTTTGCGTCTTTCTAGAACTAAACGCTTAATATTAGGAAAATTACAGTATCTTCGAGGTTACTTCAAGCTTGAAACTAGTAGAGATGTCTAAAAAATAGGTTTAATTATTAGTCGCTTCTAAGCTTACGACAGGCAAGACGAGCCATAAAAGTTCCGGGACCAAGATGAACCTGTGCCAAAGTGATGGAAAAGCCAAAGTGTGGAGAAAGGATCCAAAACATGCACGCTCATCTGTGAAACATGGTGGAGGCAGTGTCATGGCTTGGGCTCTATATATATATATAGAGAGAGAGAGCCCAAGTTAATAATTATTAGTTCTACAATAATTATCTTTAATAATTAGTTTGTTCTACAATATTCAAGTCATTTCCACTTGATAAGATTATAAGTGTATTTTTTTTTTCCAGTGTAGTTGTTCATAAATAAATAAGAAAAACGCTGGCCTTTGTTTATTTATTTATTTATTTATTTATTTTTGCACAGCCCTACAGTAGTTCTTTTGTCTGTGTTGCTCTTACTTGAGGCTGATTAACAGTCGTGCCACGGCTGATCCATCCCCTGAACCGTCATGGCCTGTTAATTACAACTTGCACGTCGGGGCTTTATTTAAAAAAAAAAAAAAAAAAAAAAACACCGGCGTTTATTCTTGCTCAGTCACGTGAGTGGAGGTAATTAGCTCAGACAGCAGGGTGTGAAGAGGACACACTGACTCAGATCTGTAAATACACTGTTTATTTGTGTGTGTGTGTGTGTGTGTGTGTGTGTGTGTGTGTGTGTGTGATGGAATGTCTTCTTCCTCACCTACAGGACTCACTCACATGTCTTTGCCGTTCTTATTATAGAGAGACGCCACTAATGTAAACACCGCTCAGACACGACACACGTATGTGTTCGGGACTAAAATAGAAAGGTGTTTGGTGTAAAAGGACACGGGGTTGTAATGTGATATAAGAATGTGTGTGTGTGTGTGTGTGTGTGTGTGTGTGTGTGTAATAGGATCCGGTCTCTAAGGATGAACTGTCTTCAAAGACTTGTAAAGCTTGTTGTGTTGAGGGCTCTGGATTGAATGTTTGCCGGTTGAGTGATGGAGAGGGGTGTAAACAACACACACAAATAGACACACATACAATACACACACACACACACACACACACACACACACACACACAT
This sequence comes from Ictalurus punctatus, assembly GCF_001660625.3. Lineage (NCBI taxonomy): Eukaryota > Metazoa > Chordata > Actinopteri > Siluriformes > Ictaluridae > Ictalurus > Ictalurus punctatus. Next base: position 2,459,804 of record NC_071284.1, read on the forward strand.
TTGCCTTAATAACCTTACGAGGACCTTGGACTAAAAAAAGGTATTAATGCGATTGATTAATGTTACGCTACACCTAAATCTAACTCTAATAGTAACCTTAGTAAACAAAAGGAATTAAAAAAAAATAAATAAACGCTGCAGTTTTCTTCATGGGGACCATCCAAATGTCCCAACAGGGTCAAAACTCTCTGTATTCCTATTCTTGTGGGGACGTTTGGATGGTCCCGATGAGGAAAACTGGTCCTCACCAAGATCAAGACACGATCGAGACATCTAAAGGAGACGTATTTTAAGCCTTTGATTACAAGATAGAAGTAATAGAATAGAATAGTAATAGAATAGTAATAGAAGTCTCAGGTATCCCCAGAATGTGTCTGTGAAGTTTCGGCTCAAAATACCTCACGGATCATTTATTACACCATGCTGAAAATGCCCCTTTCGGAGACACGCTGTTTTCGTGTCTGTCTCTTTAAATGCAAATGAGCTGTTGCTCCCCGCCCCCTTTCCGGAAGAGAACAGCTCGTGCTTCGGATACTACGGTAGCCGTGGAATCTGCTACCAAGCTCGTTCGGAAAGTAAACACTCACAAAATATAAAGTGCGATACGTATGTCTTTGGATATGAAGCTGGATCACGAACAGTCGGTACTGATCCATGCTTGAGAATCAAGTTTTTAGCGAATCCTGCTTTGTACTGACAGAGTTTCCGGGCGGGGCTTGCTCCAACGTGACGTCACATTAGGGCGAAAATGAAAACGGCTCATTTTGAGACACTATTTATGATTTATTGGGAATATAAGAAAAGGACCGGGTGGATTTTTACCGTCGTAGGGTGGTTCTGTACACACTCTGCCGACACACGTTTACATTCAAAACCATTCAAGACCGAATTTTGAATAATAGTAAATGTAAATGTAGTGATATATTTATTCTGTATATTCATACAAAAACATTCAAAGTAGGTCGACCTTCGAACCCTGTTTTCAACCTCAATGGGTTGAAGTATCATTTTACACAACAACAACAACAACAACAATAAAATCTATGTACAATACTAAATTGTTCAGTGTACATAATCAATAAAAAAACACTTTTAAAAAGTGGCCTAGAAATGCCTCTACACCTTTACACTCGTTATAAACACCACGAGTAATGAATATGCATGAATATGCAAATGCGTGGATATGCACGCCCTCTATCCATTTAACCAACTCGCATTTTTCACACGTTTGGTTCTCGATTAGCGTCGTCGTGTTCTCGGAGATTTATTCAGCAACAGCCAGATCTGTCTAGAAATAATGTTACCACGGCAACAATGATTTTATTCTTAACCTTAACGTTAGCTGGCTAGCTAGCTTGTGCAGCTAAGCTAAAAGTCAAAGTAAACAAAGCTTACTTTTAACGGAAGACGTCGCGTAGAGGAACAATTGTTTACCTTTAATATTATTCGTAATAAATGTCATTGGGATTTATTTGTTAACTGATCTCGCTGTTTCACGTCAGCTGTTTTTTTTCGAGCTTCAGTGCCCCTGACCCTGAATTCGACCCCCTCAGTGACACGGGTCCCATATCACAACACCGGCTATTTAACGTTACACAATGAGGATAGTGTTTCAGCCTGAGGCAGGAGTTTACTACTGATCTATACAGGATTAGCACACACACACACACACACACAGAGTGGCACAAGACACCATGCTAGTTAATGCTTGGTTAACGGCGCACACCTGATAGTGTTTCCTGGCCCGAGGAGAACCCTTTAAGGAAAGATATACGAAACGAGCCTTTTGACCGGGTCTCCCTGCGAGGCTGAGGTTTCCAAAACACTTCCCGTTGCTCACTGATTGAGTTACTGAATCTACTTTGCGTAAGATGTCCGCTGTTTAAATTTGATATATGCTAAGTGATCATGTGATGGATTTATCAGTACGTTTCATCGCACAGTTTTTTTTTTATTATTATACTGTTTATATTCATACAAGAATACCAAAAAAGAGCGCTGTCACACACGCACGCACACAACGGAGGAAATCATCTACGTATCGCTAGTGACATTTTGCCAGTTTTTATGCAAGCTAGTCTGTTACCACGCTAACCTTGTTAAACTAGCGACGCTAGTTAAGTTAGTTTTATTCAGTAATTCCTGTCTGCAGATCACACGATGGATTTAATGGTGCACGAGATGCTAGCTACATTTTGTATTTACCAAACTGGTTTGTTATTATGCTAGCCTTGTTTAAACATTCGTGATTAGTCGTACTAGTTGGTTTTAGTTTAGTCGTTTTTGTTTGCTGGTACGCTAAAAAGAACGTTCGGGAATTTTCCTTCAAATCTTTAAAAAAAAACCACACACACACACACACAATGGGAAGCAATCTATCTGTCGCTAGCTACAGTTTGTATTTACCCAGCCGTTTTTTTTTTCTGCAAGCTAGATTGTTATCACGCTAGCCTTTTTTAAAAAAAAAAAAAAAATGCGTGTGGTTACTAGCGATGCTAGTTAGCTCTGGACAGTCATTTCTGTTTGCAGATCACACGATGGATTTACTGGTGCATTTCTTAGAATCTAAAAAAAAAATAATAAAAAAAAAAGTACAACGAGGGAAAGTATCTATTTGTTGCTAGCTACATTTTATATTTACCATTCTAGTTTATCATGTTAGACTTTTTAAATGTTTGTCATTAGCTAGTTAGTACTAGCTACCTAACTATTACAACTAGTTAGCGTTAGCGAGTCAATAAGTTCTGTCCTCAGAAAAACTGGCATTTATACACTTACTGTCCACTTTATTAGGAACATGTCAATCATATGGCAGCATAATGCATAAAACCATACAGATCAAAAGTTTCAGTTAATGTTCACATCAAATATCAATCATTTTTGACGGGTTTGAGTATTTCAGAAACTCCTGGGATTTTCCATGCCGAACAGTCACTAACATTTTTTACAGAATGGTGCAAAAAACAAACACGAAAACATCCGTCGAAGAGAGATGAGAGAGGTCAGAGGAGAATGGCCGGGTTTATTCGTGCCGACAGGAAGGCGACGATAACTCGACCACTCTTTACAACTGTGGCTTTTCGTTCTGACTCTGAGGAGTTTCGGCTTCCTTGCTTATCGTCGAACGTTCGTGGGAGACGGGATGAATTCCCCACGACAAATGTGGCGAGCCAGCCAGGAGGGCAGTAATCTGGAGGAGTGAGATGGAGTGGACTGCCTGGGCAGCGGTTAAAATCTCAGAACACACTGCATGTCGAAGCTTTAGGTGGATGAGCTACAACAGAAGAAGACTACATCAGGTTCCACTCCTGTCAGCCAAGACCAGGAATGTGAGGCTACAGTAGGAAGAGGTTCCGACGACTGGAAAAACGTTGCTTGGTCTTTATTCAGTGTTCAAGTTGTCAAAATTTGGAACGGCATTATGATCAGATAGTCACACTTCAACAAGTGGTTTTGAGTGGGAGGAGGAGGTGTGTGTGTGAGTGTGTGAGTGTGTGTGTGTGTGTGTGTGTGCATGGGGCAAAGAAAGGAGGGGTACTGTAATCCCATTGACATTAGAGATACAGCTCTCCACATGCCCAGTAGCAGCTGGCTGATTTGAAACGGGCCGATCCATCGTTCACACGGAGAAGGGGGAGTCAGGGCAAGGTTCATTCCGGGCCGCTAAATCCCCGACCAAGTGCAATCCTACCCCATGCTGAAGGACATTAAAGATTAATTGATTCTTTTAATACGTGTTTTTAATTAAATATGAATAGAGAGTGTAGGATCTTTCGCGGCGCCGCAGCGTGGAGGTGGTGCGGTCTGACTGCGGCTCCCGAAGTGCCTTGAGCACACATTCATTATCTAATCTCCCCCTTTATGGTTAATTTACAAGCTTTGCTGCTTCGGCCATATGCTGCCTTTGTGTTCTGCTTCGTTGTGCGCCAAGCACTCATACACACTCACACACACACACACACACACACACACACATGCATGCATGAAGAGAAACATACTTGTACAGACAAAAATACAAAAACCACACACAGGTATGCACACACACACACACACACACACACAGATGAGACAAACTAAAATGACAGAAAATCCATCCTTTCATCATCAGTGCAGCTGCTGCATAGAGTCAGTATCAGAGCCAAACCTTGGGCGTGTGTGTGTGTGTGTGTGGTATGTGCATGGTGTGTGTGTTTGTTGTTAAGGTCGCCGCTCCCATTGTCATCTACATATAATACTCCCAGTGTTCCCAATCAGCTGTCCCTGGCTCTAGTGTGTGTTAGGCTAACGATCTAGTGTGTGTTATGTCTCCTAACTAGCGCTGGTTACTGTGGAGTGGAGGGGAAGGAAAGGAAAGGAAAAGGGCGTGGCCAAACTTACAGTACATAACGTCCGCCATACCAAGGTTCCAAAAGTGTTTTTCAGCCTGATGCCCTCTTAGGGGAACCCTTTTAAGTTGCACGAAGAACCTTTCACTCTCAAGTTTGTTACAGAGCCATCTATTCACCGGTGCTTTAAAGAACCCGACGGTTAATGGTTCCGCACAGCAGTGCCACAAGGAACCATGTCATCGTAAGTATATCATAAACCTCAGTTAGTGCTTTAAGGAGCCAAAGGTTCTTAAGAGTGATGCCAGGAGAACCTTTTCCAGTCCAACTAAGAACCTTTATAGGTTACACGTTAACCTGTTAAGCGATGATACCTTGAAGAACCGATACGCTGGTCTGAAGAACCTATGACGAGTCATAGAGAACTTCTCGAATCTCTACAGAACCGTATAGCGCAACTCAAGAACCCTATACGATGAAAAACGGTTCTTGAGAGCAGGTCTGGTGCTGTAAAGAACCGCTGAAGGGGAAAAAAAATAAATACAAACGGACGCTGGTTACGAGTCGGCCGTCGCCGTCGCATTTAGTCAGGTTTTTATTTATTTATTTTTGGATTAATTAACTGATTAAATAGGTCAGGAAGGAAGGGTCGGGACTGTAAATAAACCACGAGTTATTAATTCATTATAAAAGGGAAAGTATACAGTATGAACTACGCCTACGTGCTATTCTGTGGTGAATAGTAGCAAAGATACTTATTGAATAGTGCAGTATTTATGTGTGTGTGTGTGTGTGTGTGTGTGTGTGTGTGTGTGTGTGTGTGTGTACACCTGGAGGCCTGTTAAACCTGGATGCATTTGTTTTGTTTTTGT